>NW_027172757.1:0-150000 GCF_018151085.1 Drosophila tropicalis | reverse complement strand
AAGTTTAATCACTATAGTTAGCGCATTAAGTCGGTTTGTTTTAAGGTAGAATAGAAGTTTTCGAAACTATTGTTTAGAATTGAGTCCCAGACTAGTGTATAAATGTATCTTTCGTCTAAGCCGAAGGCCTTTGTTATTCTATACCTATAAAATAATAATAAAATTGTGTATATCTGGAAAAAATCTCAAAATAAGTCATCACAAATAAATTGTCTTAATATGGAATAGAAGAGTCTTCAAACGACTTTGACTGAGTTGATAATATTTATAGAATCTGTTAATTTATACTTCCCAATTCTATAAAGTTCGTTTCAATTATCAGAATGCTCTCTGTTTATTTTTTTTTTTTTTAATCCAAATTTTTTTTTTTTTCAAACTTTTTTAAATTTTTCTTAATTGATGAAATAATGATATATAGATCTATAATATCTGTTTTATCCACCATCTAATAGTCATTTGTTCTTATCGATTGCAGAAAAAATGTACAGTCAGACTGAAAAACAGCGATACGATGGCTGGTATAATAATTTAGCGCATCCCGACTGGGGTTCAGTTGGTAAGTTTCCACGGATTGGAATTTCCGTCCCTATAGAGAGCAAGTACAAATAAAACAACTTTCTAAAAAGGGCAAATATATTGCAATAAATTGACGGTCACGTTAGTTGACGTTTTGCAATTTGCATAGAACCAACACGATCAATTGATTTGCATATTGACAACCTTTTCAGATAGCCATCTGGTGCGCAAAGCCCCGCCCTCTTATTCGGATGGGGTGTACGCGATGGCGGGGAGCCAACCGGCCATCGACGAGGCGACTTAGTCGACTTTTTATGCGTGGCCGTGATGGATTGGGCTCGAAGTTCAATAGGACGGCATTGTTGGCATTTTTTGGTCAATTGGTGGCCAATGAGATTGTGATGGCATCAGAGTCCGGTTGCCCCATCGAAATGCACCGCATTGAGATTGAGAAATGTGATGAGATGTACGATCGGGAGTGTCGGGGTGACAAGTATATACCCTTTCATAGAGCAGCCTATGATCGGAGTACGGGACAGAGTCCGAATGCTCCTAGAGAACAGGTGGGTACTGGCTAATGGATGGTTAAGTGCGTGTGTGTGTGTGTATATGTGTGTATGTAAGTTGGTGTGGAGTACCTACAAATGTTGCAATAAATCCTCCTCCGCAGATAAATCAAATGACTGCTTGGATTGATGGCAGTTTCATTTACAGCACCTCAGAAGCCTGGCTCAATGCCATGCGATCCTTTCACAACGGCACGCTAAAAACGGAAAAGGATGGCAAATTACCAGTAAGGAATACGATGCGAGTGCCACTATTCAATAATCCAGTGCCGAATGTAATGAAAATGCTTAGTCCAGAACGTTTGTTTCGTAAGTAAATCAAATTGATATAGGAAACCTTTCTAATTTGAATTTTTCATTCTGTAGTCCTTGGCGATCCACGGACGAATCAAAATCCGGCAATTCTTTCATTTGCAATTCTATTTCTGCGCTGGCATAATACTCTTGCCCAGCGTATTAAGCGAGAGAATCCGGATTGGAGTGATGAGGATATTTACCAGCGTGCCCGACACAAAGTCATCGCAAGTCTCCAGAATGTGATTGTTTATGAATATTTACCGGCTTTCCTTGGTTCGGCTTTGCCACCCTATGATGGCTACAAGCAGGATATTCATCCGGGCATTGGACATATATTTCAAGCGGCTGCTTTCCGCTTTGGTCACACCATGATCCCGCCCGGCATATATCGCCGCGATGGACAATGCAATTTTAAGCAAACTCCGATGGGTTATCCGGCCATTCGCCTTTGTTCTACCTGGTGGGATTCAAGCGTAAGTTTGTCAATTTCTACTTTTCTTTATTTGTTCCTAATTGATGCTATTGATTGGCAGGGATTCTTTACTGATACCAGCGTTGAGGAGGTCCTCATGGGCTTGGCCTCGCAAATCTCTGAACGTGAAGATCCCGTTTTGTGCTCAGATGTTCGCGATAAACTCTTTGGTCCCATGGAGTTTACACGTCGCGATTTGGGTGCTTTGAATATTATGCGTGGACGCGACAATGGTTTGCCTGATTACAATACAGCTAGAGAATCTTATGGGTTGAAACGTCATAAGACTTGGACAGACATAAATCCACCATTGTTTGAGGCTCAACCAGAACTATTGGAGTAAGTGGATGAGTTGAGATTGAATAGAACTTTACGTTATATCTTATACTTCTTCCTCATGTTAGCATGCTCAAGGGGGCCTACAACAATCAACTGGACGATGTGGATGTCTATGTGGGCGGAATGCTGGAGTCATATGGCCAGCCTGGTGAATTCTTTAGTACTGTGATCAAGGAGCAATTCCGCCGATTACGTGATGCCGATCGTTTCTGGTTCGAAAATGAACGTAATGGTATATTCACACCCGAGGAGATTGAAGAAATAAGAAAGATTACCCTGTGGGACATAATAATCAATAGCACAGATATTACTGAGAACGAAATACAAAAAGATGTTTTCATGTGGCGCACCGGAGATCCATGTCCACAGCCAATGCAATTGAATGCCACGGAATTGGAACCCTGCACCTATTTGGAGGGCTATGACTACTTCTCTGGTTCGGAACTGATGTTCATTTATGTATGTGTATTCCTGGGATTTGTGCCCATTCTTTGCGCTGGGGCTGGTTATTGTGTTGTGAAACTGCAAAACAGTAAGCGCAGAAGATTAAAAATCAGGCAAGAGGCTTTGAGGGCGCCCCAACACAAGGGATCGGTGGATAAAATGTTGGCCAGAGAATGGTTACATGCGAATCATAAGCGATTGGTAACAGTGAAATTCGGACCCGAAGCGGCCATCTATACGGTCGACAGAAAGGGAGAGAAATTAAGAACATTCGCTTTACAGCATGTGGATGTGGTCAGTGTTGAGGAATCGGCCACCAATCATATCAAGAAGAAACCCTATATCCTGCTAAGAGTGCCCAGTGATCATGATTTGGTCTTGGAACTCGAATCCTATGGAGCCAGAAGGAAGTTTGTAAAGAAATTGGAAGACTTTCTGCTGTTGCATAAAAAGGAGATGACCCTAATGGAAGTGAATCGTGACATCATGTTGGCCCGTGCCGAAACCCGTGAGCGTAGACAAAAGCGTCTGGAGTACTTCTTTCGCGAAGCTTACGCTTTGACCTTTGGCCTGCGACCAGGTGAACGACGACGACGCTCCGATGCCTCCAGCGATGGTGAAGTCATGACTGTGATGCGCACCAGCTTATCCAAGGCAGAATTTGCCGCTGCCCTGGGCATGAAACCCAATGATATGTTTGTACGCAAAATGTTTAATATTGTGGATAAAGATCAAGACGGTAGAATTAGCTTCCAAGAGTTCTTAGAGACAGTGGTGCTCTTCTCCAGAGGTAAAACGGATGATAAGCTTCGCATTATCTTTGATATGTGTGACAATGATCGCAATGGAGTCATTGACAAGGGTGAACTGAGTGAAATGATGCGTTCTTTGGTGGAGATTGCCAGAACTACCAGTCTAGGTGATGATCAGGTCACCGAATTAATTGATGGCATGTTCCAAGATGTGGGATTAGAGCACAAAAACCATTTGACCTATCAGGACTTTAAGCTGATGATGAAGGAGTACAAGGGTGACTTTGTCGCTATAGGTTTGGATTGCAAAGGAGCCAAGCAAAACTTTTTGGATACTTCAACGAATGTGGCCCGCATGACTTCATTCAATATTGAACCCATGCAGGATAAGCCAAGGCATTGGATTCTGGCCAAATGGGATGCCTACATAACGTTTCTTGAGGAAAATCGTCAAAATATCTTTTATCTATTCCTTTTCTATGTGGTAACCATAGTTTTGTTTGTGGAGCGTTTTATTCATTACTCATTTATGGCCGAACATACGGACTTGAGGCACATTATGGGTGTGGGTATTGCCATTACCAGAGGATCGGCAGCTTCTTTATCATTCTGCTATTCGCTGCTTCTGCTGACCATGTCCAGGTGGGTTAAAAGCTTTTAAAGTTGGGTTTTTTCACTATATTCTTAATTCTCTAAATTTGTTTATTGCAGAAATCTGATTACCAAACTTAAGGAGTTTCCCATTCAACAATATATACCCTTGGACTCTCACATACAATTCCATAAGATTGCCGCCTGCACAGCTTTGTTCTTCTCCGTGCTTCACACCGTGGGTCACATAGTCAATTTCTATCATGTCTCCACGCAATCCCATGAGAATTTGCGCTGCTTGACCCGGGAGGTTCACTTTGCCTCCGACTACAAGCCCGATATTACCTTCTGGCTATTCCAAACGGTCACTGGCACAACTGGCGTTATGTTGTTCATCATTATGTGCATTATCTTTGTGTTTGCTCATCCCACAATTAGAAAGAAGGCCTATAAATTCTTCTGGAACATGCATACACTCTATATAGGACTTTATTTGCTGAGCTTAATCCATGGATTGGCTCGCCTAACAGGTCCACCAAGATTTTGGATGTTCTTCTTGGGACCGGGAATAATCTACACACTTGATAAGATTGTCTCTTTGCGCACCAAGTATATGGCCTTGGATGTTATCGATACGGATCTACTGCCATCGGATGTGATTAAAATCAAGTTCTATAGACCACCAAACCTAAAGTATTTGTCCGGTCAATGGGTAAGGTTATCTTGCACCGCCTTTAGGCCACATGAAATGCATAGTTTTACTCTAACCTCGGCGCCGCACGAGAACTGTCTGAGCTGTCACATTAAGGCCCAAGGTCCTTGGACCTGGAAATTGCGCAATTATTTCGATCCCTGCAATTACAATCCAGAAGATCAGCCAAAAATACGCATTGAAGGTCCGTTTGGTGGTGGCAATCAGGATTGGTATAAATTCGAAGTGGCTGTCATGGTTGGTGGTGGCATTGGTGTCACTCCCTATGCTTCCATTCTCAACGACCTGGTCTTTGGTACCAGCACAAATCGTTATTCTGGTGTGGCCTGTAAAAAGGTATACTTTTTATGGATTTGTCCATCGCACAAGCACTTTGAGTGGTTTATCGATGTGCTGAGAGATGTGGAGAAGAAGGATGTAACGAATGTCTTGGAGATTCATATATTTATAACACAATTCTTTCATAAGTTCGATCTAAGAACAACCATGCTGGTAAGAGCTGAGGCAAATCATTTAATAGCATGTTAATTATACAACTGATTATATAAATTTTCATTTTCAGTACATTTGTGAGAATCATTTCCAGCGGCTGTCAAAAACCTCCATATTCACAGGTCTCAAGGCAGTCAATCACTTTGGACGACCAGATATGTCCAGTTTTCTCAAGTTCGTCCAAAAGAAGCACTCCTATGTAAGACTTTAAGCTTAAGACTTTCTTTTAATTAAAACTAATTTTGTTTTTTTTTCTTTTCTTGTTGCAGGTGTCTAAAATAGGTGTCTTCTCTTGCGGTCCTCGACCGCTTACCAAAAGTGTTATGTCTGCCTGTGATGAAGTGAATAAAACACGCAAATTGCCTTATTTCATTCACCATTTCGAAAACTTTGGTTAAGTTATACATACGATTCGATAGATGAGATGAAGAATGATTAGAAGAACCATAAACTCTGCCTGCTGTCTAATTTTCGAAAAACAAAAACCCTACACTTATAAGTTTCATTCATTTCTAGTTAAGTCAAACTTTTGTATTCAATCATAATTTAGTCAAGGTTTTTCTTTAGTGCATTATAAAAAATTTCAACGCAAACCCACAAAAAAACAAAAAACAAAAAGCACACGGCCTGTACTTGAGATATGTATATGTGAAATGTATGTATGTAATATGTATGTATTTATTGAAAATAATGATTATGATTTGTTATCAGTTTTTGTAAAGCGTTTGCCTTATTTATTAAAAACAAAATACGATTCCCATCAATCTAACGTACTATCTCCAAAGGGGTAAAGCAGTGCAAGCAGTGCAGCATATAATTTTGTCAGCGACTGTAGTTTTTTTTTTTGTCTATATAAGCGCAGGCGCTACAAAACAGCTGTTTTAACTTCAACTCCAAACAATGTTTGACAGAATTTCATGAAAACTCAATCTAAACACACAAACGAAAATTAAAATGGAAAAAAATTACAGAGATTTGGCTACAGAAACATATAATAATCTATTGAATCGAGAGTTACATATCAACGAATGGGCTCAGGAGCGGTAGGTATAAAGTTTGATTGGAAGCAAGGTTTCGAATTGAAAATTTTCGATTTTCTTCAATTAGTTTGAGTCTAGCCGAGCCTCTTTGGCGTTTCTTAAGTGTCTTTTTGGAGCCCGGTAACCTTTTTAATCTCATCATTCCTCTGGCTGGCATTTTTAGTCAAAGTTTGCTGATACATCTAGTCTATGTTATTAGTCTGGTCAGTAGTTTGAATTCATTGACAAAATGGTAAGTAGACTTTCTTGCTTTTCTCTTTCCGTCTCTCTCACTTCATCAACCCCCAACAACTGCAGGATCTATCCGGAAACGCGTCCTTTGTGGAGACTTCGTGAAGGGTTTTCCGATGATGTAGCCACCAGGCCGCAGGTTGCCTTGGCAAGTCATGAACTTAGTTGTGAAACTAGTGGAGGACAGCCTTGTGCTCATTCCATGTCCTTTACTGTCCTCGTGCTGGTCTTAACATCCTACTTATTGGTCTATTGTCGGCGCAATATGAAATGGTGTTCAACTAGCACTTGGCGTGCGGTGGCTTGTGGATTGATATTATCGTTGGTTATCGCCATGTGGCTAAGTCGTCTATACTTGGCCACAGAGTTTCTGCATCAATGTATCTTGGGTAGCTATTTCGGTATGCGTATCTTGAATAGTTTCGAGAAGAATATGAATTTCCTATACTCACGACGTTGCATCTGGGGCATTATTTTGGTTGCCCTGCTAATTGGACTCTCTGTTGGTGTTTATTTTATCAAACTGCATTTTGGTATAGATCCTCATTGGTCAGTGAGGCAGGTAAGTTTTATGGATGCTCATCACTCCAATTTATGACTAATTAAGTATTCTTTGACTCAGGCTTTCAAATGGTGTCCAGAACCTACTTATATGCGACATGAGGGTAGCCCAATTTTTCTTTTGTCCCGAGATTTTGGTAATATTCTGGGAATATCGCTTTCTTTGCCCATCACCAAATTGTAAGACGATCGACTATACAATGATTTATAATTCATAAATATTTAACTTTTTGCTTTTAAGAAAATCCTCAAAGAAGTCTTCCATTTGGCGTCGTTGTAGTGTCATAGGAGCATTGGAATTGTTCAACTATGGCTTACGCCTAGCCACGCCCAAGCAATATGGCCGGTTTGCATTTCTGGCCTATGAATTTACAAGAAGTGCTTTGCATTGCCTGGCACTAATGAAATTATCACACATTTTGGCATTTAAACAAAAAATAAAACTTAAGTGAAAAGATAAGCCAAGTGCTAGTTTTATATAGAATTAGTTAGTTAGTTTCATATAGAATTTGTTTATTTCGTTTTTAATTTCTAGAATCCAGTTCAACCTTAATAAAGAGATCGAATTAGCATAACTCTCATTAATCGGCCAGATGAAAATCACATGCTTCAAATTTTATAGTATTACCGTTTCATATAGAAATCCAATTCGGAGGATATTTTCCTTGCTACGAGTTCTTTGAGAGGATTTCACTGGCTTACAAAGGAAATCCCAAACACAAATGTTACTCCCACATGAAGATGCGCCAAATGACACACTTTGGTGGCTCTAAATGCATTAAGGAACAATATTCTATCGGTTGATAAATATTACTTTGGATTCAAAAGATTTATTTATGGAAATAAAGTTCTATTAGTTTTAGAAGTATTTTTAATTTGTCATTTTCAGCACATAACATCTACATCACTTACCTTAATTATTGATGACCTACGTATGGTCCAGTAACTCAAATTTTGATATTTTTACTGTTAAAAAAAATTGAGATTTGGGGTGAAAATTCCAATTTTGTCCAATTTGACCGCTTACAGCGCATAAACCTCCAAATTAAAGACTTCTTTACAATAGCTTCAAGTCAAGGATCTCGATGCTGCCATCCGTTTTGCTTCTAAAGTACACTTTTCGAGATATTCCTAGACAGATAGTTTTTAGGCAAATGAAAATTATTCGTTATCCACAATCGTTTCTATTGTCCCCGACGGAACTACCTTTCAGTATTGCTTCATCGGGGAGAAACTTCACCTAGGTCGGAGTTCGAGCTCGAATTAAAGTTTTAGTAGGTCTCTATGAAGTACAACAAGTTTGTCCCATGGCTTCACAATTCACTAAATTAAAATTCAGTTCAATTGCAAAAAAATTAACAGACTCCATAAACTATTTCATTATACTTTTTAAATTGAAATTTAGTTGTAGAATTAAAAATTGCTTTGCTATATTCTTCATTGAATTATATTTAATTAGTTTTTACTTTAGGTATTTTCTTCATTAATTGAACAACATTTACAATATTTAATTAAAGTTAAGCTTAAATAGTATTTAATATAATTATTTGCTAACTGCTTATGTTTGCCATACTTCGAGTGCTTAAGTACATTACTACATAACTAACAAAGTAGGAAGAAGTATGAAGTATGAAGGAGAGGAACCTAATTGCAACTATTGTATAACTAATGGCAGCATATTGTTGTTGATATTTCCTTTAACAATTAAACAAACGTTATTACTATTAAAACTAATTAAACACTACTCAAATGTGAATGCATTGCAAATGAATTTAAATTAGTTGAAGAGAAATGGAGTTCATTAATCGATTGAAATGTGGCGAAAGCGATAATCTATAGCTAATTTGTCCGATTTGTAACAATGTTAAATATATGTGTGTATGAAAGCCTTTATCAATGGACACTATTCGACTATCTACAGCCGCATGACTCAACCACCATATTGGGCAAAGTCTTGAGAGTGGCCGAGTTGTTCGAATCCAAGACGACCAACTGCAGTGAGGAATACTGTTTGGCGGTGCAGCAGGGTATCAGCTCCAGGGGTTTGTGGGTGGCATTTGTAGAGACAATTTTCTGGAAATGATAAGAAACAGAAATTAGTTAGTTTATATTGCCAGGAAATGTCTTTTATTAAAGACTTACCATTATGGAGCTGTGATGTGAGGCAGCTTGAGCAACACTCGCCACGGAACTGCAGGAGCCACGACAGAAATATGCATGATATCCTGGCGGCTGTAGGATCCAATTATCCCAGCCAATTTCCGCAAAGGATATATACAATTTCTCACGACAACATTCCGTCACTCCACTAGAACAATTAATACTACGCTTCTGACGGGATTTGGAGCGACGATTTTGTGTATCGATCATTATGAAGGGCCTATAATCCTTGTCCACTGATATCATTTCCTCCATATTGCTTATATCGCACGATTCGCAGGTGATTTGTATAAGATGGCTGAGATCGTGACTACCAAACCAGCGTTTAATGGGCCACTCAATGTCGATTTTCATCCATTCATCTGCAAAGAAATGCATTGCATTTAGTAATGAATACCAAGTAGGTCTTTTATGAAATGTAGTTTTGTTTTTTTAGCATTGCTAAGCAGTTTCTTTGTTTCTTAATTGGTTAGTTTTTTTTTTTTTCGGTTAAGTCTTATCATTTCATTATCTGTAGCAAGTGATCAACCACGTAAGTTAATTAGCTCACATTTACGGGAGAGAGATAGATAGAGAGAGAGAGTGAGGAGGAGGGAACAAAGTTCAATTTTTTGCACCCACGAATTATATTTTTTGTGGAATTTTATGATGAAAATATTATTTATTCAGCTTGTTCATTCACCCACAATTTGTTGTGATGATCACGTCTATGTCCAATGATCTTCTTGATCACTTGAAAAACAAAATGGACAGTTGTCAACGCCCCACTTATCGGTCACAAACAAATTATATACATATTATATGATTAATATAATATAGATTCATGATATCACAATAATTTTGATTTCTTAACTTTCGGGTGTTGGGGGTCAGTTTATTTTTGCCGAGCAAAGGTCTAAACGTGTGCTATGGGTTTGTGTCTATGTATTTGAAATTCTGATGACGATCTTATTATTAAAAAAGAAAAAATCTTTGCTCACCTTGCACATCCACCGACTGTATGGCTATCGTTTTGGCCAATGGTAAATACTTGGCATCCGCTTGCTGTTCGACTTCGGAGACAACAATCGTTTGCTGCTTATGAGGAAGTGTATCATTGCTGGGACGAGTGCGATTCTGTTTGTTCTTAAAGATCCATAGGACAGCAGTGCTTACATCAAAGCCATCGGCATCGGCATCATCGATCTTGAAGCTGAAGCACATGGAAGGATGGGCACCCAGACGTTTGCATTCGATTTCCTCTGTGGACAAAGATTATAGAAATTTAAACTCAAATGAGAATTAGGCACCTACTAATTATGCTTACCTCTCTTGAGTAAAATGAATTTCTTGCTAGTGCGGGCATAGTAATCATCTAATTCTTTGTTCTTTGTGCTCTCATCTGGATGGCTTAGGGTAACACCTTCGAATATCGGTTTAGGCAGCTCCACTGCCGAGACGTTGGGACTCTCCTTGAGACGCAACTTCTCCAGAATTTGCTGCTTGACGAATTCTATGCGCAGACGGCTGAGTTCCTCCTCCGTGACGTGCTCAACCTGACGATTGCTCTCACATTTGGGACAACCACCGCCAGTGGAATTCGTTGTTTTATTGGCAGCAGCTGCTTCAACAGTGGGAAGGGGTAAAGTCTCTTCTTTCTGTTCTGGCACCACTTCAGGTGGTACAACTACATCATCATCATCATCGCCATTCTCTGGCTGACGAAGGCTCTCTTGCAGTTCATTCCTAACATAGTCCAAAGGACTCAAATTAAGACCGTTATCATCGTCTGTTTGCCTGGGATCATCGCCGAACATATGCGGATAGTCTTCAGTGTCATCAATCTGTGGGGTGGAGCCGGTGTTTTCCTCATCCTCATCATCATAGACCTCGCTCAGTAGTTGCCATAGCCTGGGCACACTCTTTAGCTGCTCTGGTGGCGATCGATGATAGCTTCGTTCCTGCTTAATCAGATGCTCCAGCTGATGTTGCGAATGTCTTCTCAATCTCTCATAGTAATGCTTCTGCTGTTGTTTTTCTTCCTCCTCGCTGTTGGCTGGATCTGGTTCCACATGTTTCAATTGCCTGGAACGTTGCTGCCGTTTGTGATGCTGTTGCTGTAGGATATGCTGCGACATGTGCTTCACATGCTGATGGGGCTGGGGCTTGGGATGTGGGCGCAGTGTATCCTCCCGAGTACTAGGATGCGAATGGGCATGCAGACGATTGTAGATATTATTGTTCTCCAATGCCAGGCACAGCAATAGAACGAGGGTGATAAAATATTTCGCCATTTCGAGAGATTTCTTGATATGGATTTGTATTCAATTAAATATTTATAAATATATTTCTCCTTTAAACGGATTATTTTAGTTAATGCTTTTGTCAAATGTGGGCTTTTGGATTGTTGTCTATCTCTTGGGAAGCATTAAAAATTCAATAGTTCTTGATTTCTCGACAAAATTCATAGAATTGCAGCTATGTGCACTTTTAATTGCCGTTTTGTTACTTTGCAAGGAACTCTGTTGTTTCTTTTATAATTTTAGTTTGTAATTAGTTGGTTTCCTTTTATAATTGAGTTAAATTATTTAATTAGTATGCCTTAACGCGTAGGATGTGCATGGTGAACAATTTTTCCATTTGATTTGATTTAAACAGCTGGAAATGAAAAGAAATTCATAAAATTATTTCAACTGCGACACAATTAAGTATTTAAATCTTAATTATTCATAAGTAATTATCAAAGTTCATTGCAATATTTTAACTGATATGCTATAAATTTGCATTGGCCTCCGATTAGCCGGGTCGGAAGTTCAATCAATATGAATTCTACAACAAAATTGCATCATTTTTTTTTTTTTTTTTTTTTGTCATCTTTTTGCAAACACAAATTTATTTATTTATTTAATATTATTATTTTCTTGTCTTTTTTTCTATTTAATTAAGATTTATATTTGCTAGTCACTCTAGGATCCCGAAAGAAACAATAAAATTTGCCTAGGTAATTAGGAGTTTATTAGCACCGACCCCCCGCACGTACCGTAATTTGATTTTAATTTTTTTTTTAATTCACTTTATTGATCTCTGAACCCGGACACGAAACACACACACGCACACAAGAGATTTTCCGTTTGAATTTTGTTGCCTTAGGCTTTAAATTTTTTTTGGAATTGATATTTTGATTGTGCTTTTGTTTCTCCTTTGACGTGCGACAGCTTAAACGAGTTGTGAATGAATGAAGCGTTGTCTGATTAGTAGAACAATTTATGTGACGATCGGACCGATTCGGCCCGGTGCGGTAGCGTTGATTGATCGTTCCGCGATAGAGAGAAAGAGAGAGAGAGAGAGGGCAATTGAGAGAGCACCAGAGTGTTGGCAACGACACACACGAAGTTGACGCTCGACCGGCACACGAACGTGCGGTTTCAATTTCCCCTCTCGGAACCTCGGAGCCAGAGCAGACCAGACCCGAGCCAGACTAAAGCAATTGCCATGGTTATATGATGGCGCTTGGCTGCAGACCAGAAGCAAAAAAAACAATTCAGTTCCGTGCATTTGGAGGTGCAATGACTACCTTATGATACCATGTATCAAATAAGCAAGTCGACCTTAAGTTCGCACAAAATTTACTTTCTTGAAGACTGAACTAAAAAGACTAAAGAAAAGTTTAGGACCCAATTCTGGGTGAATGCGAAGATGGATTGAAAGTTATGGGAAAACTATCCAAGTTCTCCTTTTTGGATGATCTGAATATACCCCTGGGTTAAGCTTTAGTTGCTCGGTATTTGTATAAAAGAAAAAGTCAAATGCATGTAGAAATTCTTGATTTCATTGCATCAGCTAAAGAAGTCGCCAGCGGCGCAAATAATTGCAACGTTTGTAGTATCTTAATTTAAATATTTTTGGTTTAGTTTTTTTTTTTTGGGGCCATACACACCTGCTGTTAGTACGCCCCCAATGTGGAAATTCTCATTGCATTTGAGTGAAAGGTTTATCTTATTTTGGGGATTTTCAATTCATTTGAATTGCATTCCGTGTGGGTCGTCGATTAATGCTAATTACTTCGAAACCAAAATATATATTCTGGTGTATGTACTATCACATAAAGCATTTTGACTTTGATGAACCGGCACGATTGTGTGTCAATCAATTAAACACTGAACACGTTGCTGATAAGCCGTTGCTCTTTAGCTCTTCGATTGAGTGAAAAGTGCTCTAAATCACTAAACCCAATTAATGTGATTTATAACCTATTAATCGGGGTTTGGTAATCGAATTATGATTAAAGAATCATTCGCATACTTAATGATACAATTCCTCTTTCACATTTCATCCACCCCTTGGCCCATTTACTTGTTTTCCAATTCAAATGTGGGAATTTTTACGGGAATTTTTAAGTGGGTAATTTGCATTTCACGTTTTATTCTTATACCAGACAATTTCATCAGCCAGAATTTTAAAAGAAATTCATTTCAAACGTGAAACATTCGGTAAAGGTCAAGAAAACTAGAAATATGCCAAGAAACATGTGCTATATAATATATGCATAAAGATTTATGCTTTTTATATGAAATATATAATAAACACGTGTCTTATCTCGAGCTCACACGAGTCACGAGTGGACAAAATGTGACTATGAATTAGATCATCGAAGCTAGAATAGGCCTTTTGCAAATTAATATGTAGGTGCCATTTTTTTCAGAGAAGTCAAATTATTTGGAATTAATTTTAAAATTTTATCAACTTTTATGCAACTTTTTTGTTTTACACTAGCCTCAATTTCGGAAATACAAATGAAGACAAGGTAGTTTAACAGAATTTTATATTCTTAAAAACTAATTAATATTGTTGAAGACAACATTTTCTCTTTCTCTTCTTATATTTTACCTAATTATACAGTTCCTTATCTATGTACTCGTATATTTCACTTTGCGTCGGGGTTACGTTCGAAGAAATTACGATAATAATTAAAACTACGCAAATTGAATTAAGATTTTTTATAGCAAGATCAAAATAAAAGAATAAAAGTGTTCAATTGTAAAAAAAAAAATGAAATAATTATTGTAAAATATAACTAAAAATTATTAACTCTATCGGTGATTCGACTTTCCTTCAGAAAAATTGGTGTACCTTTTCCTAAGTTATGTGTAAGACCCTCAAAGAGGTTTTTTTTTCCAATAATCATTATTGAAAGGTTTATTTAGATCTACTATACTTCTTCGTTTCCTTGTCTTGATATTTGTACAAAATTTCATTTTATAAATACATGAAAGTAATAAAGTATCCCATCAATAAGAAAATTGTAAGTAAATTTGTTAGTTACAAAAAACATTTGTGTATTATCTTTTTTTAACATAGCAGATAAGTCGGGGAAATGTCTTACACAAGTGCCATAAAATATAATAACTCTCTCTAAGAGCTGTTACTAAACGTGTAGTGTGTAGCACACTTTCTAGCTTTGAGCTGTCTTATACTTTTATATTCCATTGAGGTTTTGATTATGGGTTTTTTTTTTTTTTGAAAATGACATTAGCTATGGCATAATGCCTTTAATTGTCACTTTATGACGTCCTTGCCATAGTAAACATAGGTCATTCATGGTAGGTATATTAAGGTTATCTCATTTCAAAACGAAAATATTTGTATACATATTACGTATACGCAATGTGACACGTTCTTAGTGTGTAGATTTAATTTTTCCACCAGCTCATAGAAATGTGACGTTATTTTTCCTGATCAGCAGGGGGTAAGAATCTTATATATAAGAATCGAACACGTGTCATCCGGCACATTTTTGACGTAATTGCACAATTTTTGCGCTGTACATAAATCGGTTGACCGAGTTATCAGAAATCGAGATCAATCAAATTGCTTTCAATCGGTGGCGTGCGACTTGATAGATGGGCGTTAAAATCAACGAGAGGGGGTGAGCAATTGAAGAAGGTCATTTAACTGATGCCTCCACATCATCATCATCATCATCATCATCATCATCAAATGGAGAGCAGGCGAACGAGGTCTGATTTAAATCGGTTGATCTGATTGCCCACGTCTTCTTTTTTATTGCTGCTCACTGCTCACTACGAGGGCTACGTCATCGAGCACGCAAGTGGCGCATGTTGTGGAGCCACCAGGGAAAGAAATCCAACCGATACTTGTTGCTGCTTCATCTTCTGTTGTCAAGTGAAATGCAAAATTAAAGCAACAGCAAATGAAGACTAAAATGCATTTTAGCAGGGTGCAAAGTACAACTTTGAATGGAGGAATCGACGGAGGACCGACGCCGTCTCTTTGGGGGTTTTCCATGATGATCGTCGTCGTTTCTTTCATTCATATCATTTTTGCATTAATTACGAAGCCGCAGCAGCGCCTGGGTCGCTATCGTAATTGCCAGTGGCTTATCACTTGCAATATTTCTTTTTGCCGCAAGTTGAATGCACTGCAAGAAAAACGACGGTCTCGACTCTTGCATTTGTGTTTTCATTCTGCGTTTTTGGAATTAATTCCATATGTAAATCTTAATTCCCTGGAATGATTTACGTTGTACGATGATGATCACGATCAGCTTATTAGAGCATGTCTCGTGTTGAACTTTGGAATTGCTTGTGAAGATTAGTAGCAGCTATATACAAATCTCTTTATTTTAATACTTTTTCTTTATTTTGTGTGTGTTGGTTTTTTTCTTTTGACACATGCAGAAATAATAAATGTCAGGATTTTCATGGGGATTACATTATGGAAAATACTAGATGAAAGTATTTGAAGCTTTTGAAGCTTTTTGTTTTTGCTTATATAACCCACATATGTATATGGAGATTTGCCACATGTTGGTTAAAAGCTTCACTTGGCCTAGTTGAGGTTATGGGAAAATGGCTTCAATACTGGCTAATCACTAGTTAGGCCTATGATAGATAAAAATCTTTTAATTAATAATAGTTCAAGTTGCTAGTCATTCAAAAGTAATAACAGGATACTTGCTTAGATAAGATCATTCGAACACTTGACGATTGCACACTTAGGTTTAATCATTTTTTTTAACTCGTTTCACATTCAAAAGTTGTTGAAAAATAATTTATTTAATAGCTATAGTTAAGAAAAGGAAACTTACCACTTTGCGCAACTTGTTGAATAACTTAAAAAAAAATAATCAGCAGTCCTTTTGAAATATTTATTTCATTTACCATTTATAGTCCATGTTCTAGATGTTGCTGCTCAATGAGTTTCCAATTTTATTTCATTTATTTTTTTTTTTTTTTTTTTGCAAATCATTTGCACGACTTAATCATTGTTATTATTTCACAATATGAACTTGAACTCTTTAAGATGACAAGCACTATTAGAAAGATTTTATTTACAATTTTTTTTATTTGCCCGGTTTGTTTTAAGTAAGTAAATATTTTAGGACTTCCCATAGACGGGGTTTTTTTATTTTTTCTTATTTTTCTCTCATCTGGATTTGTCACCAATTTTTCTTAAAATTCTTAGGTTCTTTCTCTCTTTTTGTCGTTTGTAGTCGATCCGATCGGGGAGAACGTCTGCGTGTGAATAATTGAACGCTGGGGCCGTCAGCAACCGCAAAGGCTGCCCTGGCCCCTGGTTGGTTGTGTGGGTATGTAGGTTTATGTGTGTGTGCGTGTGTGTCATGTACAACAATGGTTGAGGTTGGCCCAGTCTGCAATCCAGCGCAGACAGCGAGTTCCAATTCACTTGCCGGAGGAGCGGTAAGAGAGAGGGAAGGACCCATTAAGTATTTTTTCCCCCCATTTCGCATTTGTATTGGGTTTGATAAGAGCAATAAGTTGTGGCTTATAAAATGATGCGCAATTTTTTTTATTTTTTTTGTTTCTTTAAATTTTGTTGTTTTTTGCTTTTTATGAGAACAATCTCAGATAAGGTGACTTTCCCCTCTCACACTCTCGATTGGTCGACATGTCGATCTCTCCGTATTACACATATATCTCTATCGCAAATCTCTCTTTCTTTTTTGCAATGCTCTCTGCTCTGGAACTTCGTAACGCAAAAAACCGATATGAAATCCGGTTCGGGGTTCTCGTCGCCGAGGCACACGTCGCCTCCTGCATTGACTTCGTCATACAAAAACGTGAGATGACGTCGCCGGTTGGATTCTTCTACAATATATTTCTCGATCGGCGGTCCAAAGTTCAGTGTTCGTTTTGGATTCGAAAGTATACTCATACTCATATTGAGAGATATCCAATGGTTATTCCCATTTATTGAGGGAAGTGCAAAGTAGCCTGGGACCATACATTCTCTGATCGTTAACATTCTCTATGTTGGTTTTTTATTGCTTTTATAGGGGTTATTATTATTATGTTTGATTAGCACATTGAAGTGCTCACGCTGTCGAGGCGTGTCACAAGTTGCCAAGATTTTTGTTTAAGGAAAATTTTACCAAGGATTTCAAACATGTATTCGAAATCATTAAAGTACCGCATGTTGCCTATCTCAAATGGGGTTTTTGAAATTTGTGTTTACCTTGAAAAGCTTCAAGCTCCATTCACCTCCACTTTTTTTTTCCTAGTATCATGTGATTTCCTTATTTTCGAAATATAATAGAGTTTTCTTAAGCAATCAATTTAATCACTTTGTAGCATCCGCACGCCCTTTAGTTGGCTCCCTGGAGCGCGTGCTGGGAAGCACATCACCAAACTTGGCTTATCAACGAACGGTCGAGCCTCTCTGAAGAAATTTGATTTCGAAATCGAACTGTTGTTGAAGCAGAAAGTACTCTTACGATTTTTGGGAACTATGATGATGATCATGCAAATGGAATATTGTAAACAGAATCGTTGTATTTTAAGAATAACTGATTATTATAAATAACTTTTGGCTTTCGACTTGTGGGAGGGGGTGCAAAGAGTGCAAAGTCTTGCGATTATTGAGGATTCCTTGTTCACAACCGGAAAGTGGCCAGACATTTGATAACCATTTGATAACACCCACGACTTTTTAAATAAAATACTAATTAAGAAAAAAAAAACAAGAAAACAAAATAAATAAATCTATAGGTATATGAACAAAATAATATAAAATGTATTAGCTTTGAGTAAACACAAAGATTATTTAAATATAATAAAAGATTTACCTAGAAATAGATTTTACTATGATGATGTAAAAGTAAACTATAATTGCATCATTTAATTGACATCAATAAAAATAAACTAGCAACACTAACACTCTAAGCATCGTGAGTTTTAAATAGATTGTCATTTAATTTAACAAATAATATAAAATAAACTTTTTTAAAAATTGTTTAAAGTGATGAAAAAACTAGTGAAATTTTAAATCTTAACAAAAGCATTGAATGGTTTTAAAAATTAATGCTAATATTAAATACACTTAAGAAAAATGCCTGAAGGAAGTCTAAAGTCTTAGAGGATTCAGTTTATTGTCAAGAAAATTAAGTTTTTAATGTTAAACAAAGATTTTGAATTGAATCTCAAATGTAAATCAAGACTCTCGTTTTATATTCTGCCCTTTGACTTGGTACAAGTCTTAAGAACTGTCTGTTTAATTAGCCAAGATGAATTATAATTTTATTGCTTTAATTGTAGTTTTAATGGGTTAAAAGCTCATACATATTTCATTAAAATATAAAGCAATATAATTTAAAATTTATTGCTACAATAAAAGATACGTAACAGGTAATGGTAAAGGCTACAATGTAAGGTAAGAAGAGATGGATATATATAGAACCAAAGTTAAGTCTTCTGACTTTACAATCGAATTTCGCTTTTAAGTAATTGACTGACCAAACTATTTCAAGCTATATTTATAATCAATGTAATCATTTTTAGATATATTAATTGTTATTTTTAAATGTTCTATAATTAAATATATAATTCACGATAATTTTATCGCATACTTTTAAATAAAAGATTGATTGCCGGAAATTTTATGGCTGATACTTAGAAAATAATGTCAACAAATCACCAAGTCGACTTCTTGTTGAGCTATTTTTGAAAAATATTATTTATTTCTTCATCTACTTGGATAATGTCGCATAAGTTTTAGTCATTAATTAATACGTTTTATTCTTTTATACACTCGCAATAAGGTTAGCAACATTTATTTTGAAAAGAAGTTTGTTCGACACTTTAGAAACTGTCTCCAAATTCTTGTGTGATTTTGAAGACCCGTTTTAGAGCAGGGTATGCCATTAAGTGATAATTATTATATATATACGTTGATGTCTGAGTGTGACCATTTCACACCATTCAATCAAACAGATCAGGGCCATGATGACACACGCGTCCACCGACAATTTATATTTCATATTCGAAATTTTCATGTGGTTTCTGTTTCATATGGACAGGTGCCTATCTATCTATCTCTTTTTCTGCACTTATGTCTGTCTTTGTCTATCTGTTCATGTGGACTAAGCGTGAATCCTTAATAAACCGCGAGAGATAAAATCAAAGCCAAAAAAAAAATATTAATTGAACAACTTTAAAGTAACAAAAAAATAAAAATTTAATTAAAATTTTCACAAATTACAAATAAAAAAATTTGAGACAAGGTTGTTGTCTTATTAATAATCAGTTTATTAGTTTATTAAAAAAAAAAAAAAAAAACTTTCCATGAAATTTGTAAATAGAACTAATCGAAATTAAGAGTAGTAAATGTGATATTGAAAAGAGCATTCAATTGCCACTTTGGACTTTGTAGCTGCTGCCTTCAGTTGCAGTCTCCGACAGACTAGACGATTGATTTTTCGATTGATGTTCAAGAATACATACATATATTTATTCGATTTTCGTTTTTCATTTTCTTTTGCCCACATCTGGCCAAAGTCCACTTACGAGTCATGCGCCAGACATGTGCATGAATCAATATACAAATATATATATACATATATCTTACGCGTATTTGATTCAATTTCGATTTTCCCTCATCGCATTGCATCAAAGATCAATTAAACAAAATCAATTGGGGGTGAGAGGAACACGCATCCGACTCGTGTCTGTGTCTCTGAGATTTGAGATTTTTCCTCTGTTTTTGGGGTTTTGGATGATGATGATGATGCAAAGTTGCTTTTAAATGCTAAACGATGACGTTTTTCACATCTTTGACATAAAAATTATTCAAATATTATATTTGTGACGCAGTTGACACACATTGTTTACCCTTTTTGACAATTATACCCTAAAGGCCATTAGGGTAAATATATTTTTTAACAATTAACACGAACTGGCAACATCTTTATTATGTCGAAAGGTGTGACATGTTAAGAGTATCTCAACTTTAATATTTCTTTGCAAAAAGACATCTAATAAGCGTATTACGCAGTCGGTATCATAAGATTAGCACATTTCTTTGATTTCTTTTTTGCATAAGGTAAAAATAAACTTTTCTTTATCTGTTTGGGGGGACTCTTTCTAAATTTAGCTAATATGCAAATAGTATTTTCTACTAATCATCATATGCTCGTGCCTCTCGGTGCCGCATGTTGCGGATTACTCAGAAATCAAGATTAAGTATACGTTGTACGCGTGGGTGCTAATTCTTTATATAAGCGGAAACTATATATTTGCTTATAAACTTTCGTTGGTATAAAAACGAAAAGTAGAAGAGTAACCCGGCTTGTGTGTTCTGTAAATTGAATTTATTTTAGCAAAACTAAAATATATCAGAAACTAAATTTAGCCAGATTGCGTACGCAGCAAAGAAACCACAAATTGAATTAAAATCTTTTCTAATCTATTAGCTAATTAACCACTAAAATTCAATAAAGTGTTGATACAATTCGCTAAACTAAGCAATGCCAAGCACATGAGGGTCAAAATAAGAAATGAAGATCCCTTATTTGACTCAAAATAATTGATCTATATAAACCCATCTATGTAACAAATGGAATGAATCTTTAGCTATTCATTCTTTACTCATTCTTTTGTAGGTTTTTTGAAAGTTTACTGACTTTCTTCTTATGTCAACATCATTTTCATTTCCATCTTCAAGTCAGGTGTCCTTTAAATGTATTAACTAATACACTTACTTCTCTTATCGAAAATCAAACAATCCAAGTGGTTAGTTAATATTTTAGTTTTTCAAAAACTACTCCATTGATAAGGACTACTTGATACATTTTTTCAATTAACACATTGACCTTTGTAATTACCTACAACACGACACGATGTTCTAGACCTTTTTTGTTTTGTTTTGTATTTAATCTTTATATTCATGATTCACAAAGTCTAATTACTGTTAAATATTATCAGTTAGCTAGAAATTAAAGTCCACCAAATATTGTTTTTTTTTTTTTTTTGTCAAATGATTAAAAAGAAATTCATGCAGAACTCGATTAATATATATCGCTCGAGAAATTAATCAAACACAGGTTGCAAATCAAATGAATACAAATATTGAGAATGAAAACAAATTAGGGGCACGTGTAGCCTTGCCTTAATCTCATCCATAATAGCCACAAGCCGTAAAAGACTTGGACAATAAAAAAATTAAATGGAAACTAGGGGAAAAAACCGCTCATCCGATTGGTCAAATCTAATCTGAAAGTGCAACCTATCAGAATTTTTATTGCTCCGCAGTCTGACTGCAAACAATTAAGATATGGTAAATAAACATATGCCCAGCAGCATTTCACTTTCGATTTCGATCATGAATAATGGGGGCGATCTAACAGCCCACACCTGGAACCTGGGAGCAGCGCGTGCCGTTATCTCTTATCAGCTGCGGCACTGAGAGCAAGTTCATGTCCACTTGATAAGCAGTTTCATGCCAGCCTCAAACTACGTGTTTACATTTTGGGTTTCTTCGCACTACTTCTCGGTCGTATATGTACATATACAATCACGACCACAATCGCCATGATTGACGATTTCCCTCTAGTGGGGGGAGGCCTTTCAAGTACTTTAATTAGTTCTTTGCTGATTACTCTAAATGTGAATGTGAAGAGAGAGAGCCGCAAAGATAAAAATGATTTGGTAAAATCACGACCTCGGCTAGTGTAAAATATTGCCGGAGTGCCTGATACGGGCGTGTTTACCATTGGCATATATCGTGATATTTATGGTTATTGTAAAGAAATTAAAAATCAATTATGCATAGTTAACAAATTGATTCACCATTTGATGGATGGTGGATGAAAGTTACTTATCACCATTATTTGAAATTATTTGATTTGTATAAAATTTTAAGCACATGCAAACATCTAAAAGAAGATTTTTTTAGATCGAATAGCCGATCAACATTCTTCGTTGATATTCAGTATACATATATCTTTAATATGTAAGCAAACATGTACTTCGCTTAACACAAGGATTAAATTCCTGGGAAACACCGTGCTAAACGAGATACAGGCTTAATACAAAATAATATTTGACGTTAAAAGATGTGATAGCAGACTATCTGTAGCTGTTTGTTCAGCCTATTTATTCTAGAAGTTCTATGCGACTTTGAAATGATCTTCCTGTGATATGTCATCACGTCATCATGTCTTTAATGTCATTAGTTTTGTGAACTTGAAATCATCTACCAGTAACTGTATAAGCAGATCATAGAGTTCACTTCGTGTTGATTGCGTTTTAAGGAGCGAGAATCTTAGTATGCACAATAAGAACATTAAAAAAAAGATTTTCCGAAATTCATAATCAATTAGGACCGAGTTAGTCTCAAAAGTAATATGTTAGTCTTACACTAATATAAAACTTATTTTATTCTTAAAAAAAATGAATCAACTTTGTTTTTTAAATTCCTTAGCCAGGGTTTATATTATGAACCCACTAATAATGTTTCCTTATTTATTAAATGACTTATCAGTATTTTTCTCAGGGCATACCCTAGAATTTAAAAATAAAGTTTTAATGTATTAATTAAACTAATTACCAATGCCAAATAACTGTTTGTAGATAGTTAATGTTAATGATCAATTGACCGAAGAAAGTTAATATTTGGTGAGAAACCAACGATCTTTTCCAAAGAGTAATCACAATAAATTTATACTTAATATAAATATATAATTCAGTCTCATTGTCAGACAGTCAAACTATTCAACTATTGCTAAGAAGTTGTTTTGTCAAGCCACAGTGCCCCCAAAAAAAATGATCGCTTTGCTTTAATAAGAAACTTTTATCTGTACATTGCTCATCCTGAAAGTATGCCACACTTTTTCAATTTAACCCTTATATTCATTTCATCGTTTCATATAATATTTTGCTCCATGTCCATGGTCATTTGTAAATAGTTTAAAAAATATGTTTAAAAAATAAATTTAGTTTTTAGAATAGGGATCAGTTTATTTTTTACATAACAAAGATTCAAGGATTTTAGGAACTGTTTATTAATCCGAGCAAAAGGTAAAAAAGTTTATCCCAGCCAACACTCTAATACCAAGTCAAAAAAAGAAAACACAACTAAAATTATTCGTAATACTTTTCATTTTATTTTCATTCATTGCATTTCATTATACTTTTTTCTTCATTCTTTTATTTGTAATTATAATATTTTGTTTTTGGTTTCTTGTTCATTTTTAGTTTTTCGCCACCTGTTTTCTGTTTTCGTTTTCTGTCTTGATCTTAAGTGGTTTTAATTGTATTATTTAAGTATTACCATATACTTGAAATTTTCAGTATATAATTAGAATAATGAGCAAGTTTATTTTAATAATAATTATAATTAATTATGTAAGTATGCGTTTTGTATCTTAAAAGTTAAGTTAATCTTTTGTTTTCCATTTTCTGTTGCATTTTTCTTATAATTTTTACTAAATGTTTATAGTTGAAATTCTTTGTAGACTTTTCATACAAAATAACAGAAGCCTTTTATATATATATATATATGTATATTTGTGTTTATGTGTGTGTGTGTGAATGAACTGTATGTATATGTGTGAGATTATAGAACGAAAAAAAGAAATATCTTAACAAATTTTGAAGCTTCTCAAACAATTTTGTTTAGAATTGTATCTTTCACTTTGTTTCGCATGGATTTCTTGGAATATACAGATATACATATACATATATATATGTATTAAACATATTTTACTATATATGTTAAATTTTATTAGTTTTCTTAACTTTATGTTGCTTCTGTTTCGTTTTGCAATAAACATTGAATATTTTGCGTTATTCATAATGACAAATTTAATGAAACAACATATTTCAAAATTAGTTGTATTTGCATTTCTCAATTTTTTGACAACAATAACAGAATAAATGGTTCGTTATACTTTAATTACTTCGTTTTTTTGATTTCTTTTTGTTTTTATTTAATTATTTATTCTTTTAGAATGAGTCAAATAACGTGGATTTTTATCAATGTATGTATGTGTAGTTGCCATTCCAATGTTAATCTTTCTATTCTTTTCGTATCAGTTTTTTTGGTCTTTCGAAAAAAAAAGAAATTTAAATCACAATTATAGAAAAAAAATAAAAAATGCAAATAATGGATAGAGAACAGGACTAACTTTGGTCATGCCAAAGTTTCTATACCTTTACAAAGTAACAATTTTATTAAATAATGTTGCTAGTAGCAATGTTTTTCTGGAGTTTCACTTTGTTAAGAAGAAAACAAGAATGATTAAAAAGTCTTAACCAAATTTTATCAAAATTTTTGTATACTAAAAGATAACTGCATTAATGCAATGGATATTAATCAGTTCCATTCTAGTGATCACTATTTAACCAATGAATTTCGCTTGATTTACTTGGAGAAACGGACAAATAGTTAATCTCTTTTGACACTAAAATGTCTTTCCTGTAAGGGTATAAGTTTAAATGATGAAAGTTTTGAAAACATTTTTGTGTTTGCTGGAATATCTGAAGAGAGTTTAGGTTTCATTCTGTTATATGTTACTATATAATTTATTCATATATATATTTGTTGTAAATGTTTTCATATAGAAAATTTGTTTTGTATATAGGGGTTTATAGAGAGCAAAAGTGTAAGTGAGTTTTTTTTCTTTCTTTGTTTTGTATTTTTAGTTATTTAGTTTAAATTTTTGTTGTTGTGGGTGTGTGTGTGTGTGTGTGTGTGTGGGTGTGTTTGTGTGTATGTAGCAAAAAGCACGATTTCCAAAAAGCAAAAATCGCATTGTCAAAAATTTGATTTAATTCGTAAGTTAATAATGGTAGTTTTCTTCATTCATATGTCAATTTACTTGTTCAATCTTACACGATGCCATTAAGACCCATAATGTTATATAGAAATACTTATTATTGTTCATATACATATATGCATGTATATGCCTTAAGAGAATTATGGACTACACATACAAACATTATTCATTTAGTTGTTGGTTTTTGTTTTTCATTTGGATTTTCTTTTGAGGTTTTTATCATTTATATAAAAATAAATAAACATAGAAAATGTTGCAGAACATTTTTATCCTTTTCTCTCGTTTTCTTTAATATTTTCTTTCGTTTTTCGATATGGAATTTGTTAATATTAAACTGTTGTCTATTAGTGTGTGTGTGTGTTCTGTTATGATGAAGGAAGTAAATGCAATTGTACAGTGGATTATTTTGCATGGGGAGAGAGAGAGAGAGAGAGAGTGAGCAAATTCAAGAAAAGGGTAGAGCGAGAGAGCAAAAATGTGAATGGAAAACTGAATGCATACGTATATGAATGAAGAAGTTTGTTTCCTAGACTTTAATCATAGATACATACATATATTCAATATAATTGTTTCCGATATCTGCCTGCCCTTTCGGCCTACCAGGTATACCCATTTTCATTTATAATGCAAGTAATACAAATCTTTCAACTTTCCCCTCGCACTTCAGTCAGTCGATATCTAACTCTCATTCACTGGCACACATACACATACACGCACACACATACCAGATACACACATGGATATACAGATATAACACATACGCACTGTTGCCTTTCATTCAAAAAACAATCCCCATTTAACAAACAGCTCTTAAGACTTAAGACTTACAATTCGTTATTATTACAATATTCTTAATTATATCGTAGATATCTATATATATATATATATATATATCTATGTATATATATATTTATATTCTGCTAGTATTTCTTCTAATGCTTGTGTAGATGTTACTTAATCCTTTCCATTTCTTTTATATTTTCGTTTGCTATTTTAACTTTGCCTTCGTTAGTGATGGTTTGGCTTGAACCATCATTCATTCATTTAATCAATCAATCAATCTGGAATCATACCTAACTAACTAACTTTTACCTAAAACTCTATGAAAGAATCTGTGTGTATTTTCGATTTAGCTTGTAGCTAAAGGTTTTCCTATATATGTATTATGTAGAAATGAGCTAAACACTTAAATTTGTTTATGCATTTTTGGTTACTGAGTTAAATATTTTTGGTTTTATTTTTTAATATATTTCATATATATTTATGTATATATTAATATATTTTATTTATTTAGATTAGTAATTAAGTTATTAATTGTGGTTTTTTGTTTTTATTAATTTTTTTTTCTTTGCATTTCTTTTTTGTTTTTTTTTTTTTTTTTTTGTTTGTTAAGTATTTTTAATGGAAGACATTTTTTATACAAGTTTAAGACACAGAAAATATTCTTTCTTCATATATATATATATATATATATATATGTATATATATATATTTATGTTTATATGTAAGTGGGAATATGATAAGTATGAGTATATGTGTGTGTCTGTGTGTTAGTGAGAATGTGTGTAAATTGAAATAGTTCTTGTTTTAGTTTTGCTTTAGTTTGGTTTCTAGTAAAGTTAAACTAAACCATCCTTAAGTCGGATATGTGAATTTCTATTTTAAGAAATTAAATTTCATGCACAATTATTTTCGAAATAGTTTTTGTTTTGTTTTTACTTTTTACTTTTTGTTTTTTTGTATTATTATTTTTCTTCTTGTTCTTGTTGTATCCTTTCATAAATAATGCTGTATAAAAATTTATATAAAATAAATATTCATTATTATTCTTGGATTCTTTGTTTTAGTTTTTGTTTTTTTTTTTTTTTAAACTAATGCAATTTAATAAATAATATGGAATATTTTCCCTTACGTGTTTTTTTTTTTTTGTATGTATTGCTGTTCAAAATTGGCTGTCATTGCATTGATATGCACATTCTGGTATATACATATATATATTTTTTATATATACTCGATATGAACTGTCTTATAGTTTGGTTGTTTTCTTGTTGTTCTTGTAGTTGTATTTGTTTGCTGTTGTTTATGCATTGCTGTTGTTGTTTTCAAGTCTTGAGTGTTGTTTTTTTTTTTTTTGTTGTAAAACGTTTTAATTAATACTTTTAATACTTGTGCGTACGCAGTTTTAGTGCAAAATAATTATTGAAATTAAATATTTGTAATTACATAATTATTATTTCGGTAGGAATTTTTTGTTCTGTTGAATACTTTTTCTTTAATCATTTCTTATTTATTTCGTTTTGTTTTATTTTTTTGGTTTTCTTCATACTATTTACATAAAGATTTAAAAATCAATTTGCATGCCTTAGTTGAGGTGATGGAAAATTAACAACAAAAATATACAAAAAAAAAAAAAATATTAAATTAAACAAGCAAAGCTTTTCTCTATGATTAAATTTGATTTTACGTTGAGCTAAATATTTTCCACTAATTGTATTGTGTCTTCCTCTGAGGGAAGGGGAAATCTTTGTCGGGTTTCTGCTTACGTTTTCCTTTTTTGCAAATTATTGTCTACAAACATATACATAAGTATTTAAGTAATTATGTAAATATACATACAGAATATAAACTCGTTAGTGTTTAATTTGGTTTAATAATGAATTCTTCTTCTCTTCTTCTGGTTTTTGTTTTTCATCTTTGGCTATGCAATAATTACATACACATATAGAAATGGAATCAACAAACAGAAAACTATTCTCATTCCCAATCTTTAATAGATGCCCATCATTTAGTACTCATATCACGCATTGGTCAGCACAAAGGTCACAATAACCATCAAGAGGTGACCCACAACTACCGTGGCGGATGTTTTCAATAGGGTACTACCACGCCCACATTGTTGTATTTCAATCTCTTCCGGATGATAGTTAATACATTTCTTGGGTCGACGTCGTGACTCTTGCTCTTGGCTCTGGCGACGAGTACTGCATGCACCTGTATGAAAAAAGATTTCGATTGCATTTAGATCTGATATTCATACCTGTGTAAAAGCAGTACAACTTACCCACAACACCAGCCTCTTCCATGGGCTCAATATCCAGCTGCTTGGAACCACACGGACATAGAGTATCTACCACTAACAGAATGAGATTACTGTGTGGTATCTTCTGAACGCTGAAGGGACGCTCACATCCCGAGACATGACAGTTGGTTAATTTACCCTAAATCAAAGAAAAGTTTAAAAGTTTAAAAGTTGAAAGCGCTGTAAAGTTAAATTCAAGTAGGAAAGCTTAATTTCGGCCACTTCACTCTAAGCACCCTATGAACTCTTATGACATATAAAGTTACCTTTAGAGGATTGTTTTGACCGCCCTGATTGAGACGTTCTGGTTGCAACATATAGAGATCTGTGCGCAAATCACAACGCCTTGCATTTTGGGGATCTGGAGCGAATCTGGGACCAGCATGTGGCTTATGCTGTTTGGGTGGCGGAGTTGTGTGCTCCTGCAAAGTAAAAGGAAATGCAGACATGTTACCTATTAATTGTTAGACATAATCTCATTCATTTACCACATCTGCTGTTGTGAAGAATTCATCCATTTCCTGATCCACTGGCAAGTTGTAATCATTTTCAAAGGGTTCATATTCATCTGAATAGTTGTTTTCCACAAAGACAACATCTTCATTCTCATAGGTATATTCATCCTGCGGCCAGGCACGCAATGAGGCAGGCAAAAGTGATACCCATGCGGCACTCAGAGCTACCAAATGTTGCAGGAACCACGAGCCCAAGCGATTTGGTTTAAGTATGCCACCAGCCGCTGTATAGGGATTATCCGAATCGGAGCATATGCCCTGATAATCATTAACTGTCACACGCTTGTATATACGATCCTGGACTAGGGAATCCATAATGGTGCCATCGATTTGGCCAAAGAATTTGCCCGTATGCTCCATTTCTTCAGAGATTATAACAAAACCGCTATTATCGAGGACATAACAATCGAGGTTATCCGAAGCACAGGTACGCTTACATCCAGTCACGCCAGTACACTGAGGAACATCAGATGTGCATTCAATTTCTAAGAGTCATGTCGCTTGTCTATCTTACCGCTGAGGTGATATTAATAAAATGCTTGGCCAACGAATCATGCTGAAACTGAAGGCCCACCACTCCGGCTGGGGCTTTGTGTCCACGATGCTCAACGAAAATAGCATGAGAAGCAGTCACCAGAGTGGCATTCGATTTGATGGCATAGCCCGAACCAAATGGCACGCTGTACACGAAACTATCCGGCTCCACAGTGTGTTGATCGATGGCACGTTTATACCACGATGTATCCATAGCTCTAACATTATCCTCGCTAAAGTGTCTGCAAAATACACACAAAATCGGTTATCGAAGAGATTAACTCAAATGCAGATGTGGGAAAAAACTTACGGTTCTGGTGAATCCTCTGGCCTCTTGATGTGATCAATCCATCGCAAAAGGCCCGAACGAGTGGCCACAAATGAGGTGGCAACCACGAATTTCTGATAGCCTTGCCTAAAGAGTAAAGTGATTTAGAAACGGAATAAGTAAACCTCTAAAATGATGATTTCAAATTATTTGGATTGCATGGCAATTTCGAGGTCTTTAATAGGTATTATAGGAATCGAGCATCGAGCATATCATATCATATCATCGGGTGGCTGGTCCTCGAAAGCGTTTGCATTCGTTTACATATAAATTACTTGACCTTTGCTTTGATTTACCTCTTTAAAATTGCCATCAATGTGGCGATTGGACTAAATATTATCAAAATTGTGATTTTCAAATTAAATATTTATTTGGTGCATTAAAGTTGCAATTGAAAGGTGGAAAAATATAGTTTTCATAGAGATAAAGAGTTAATTTTGTGTTTTTTTTTTTTTTTTTTTTGTGCGAAAAATTGTAGAATTATGCGATAAAAGAAAATAGAGTGTAGGTAAAATGTGGGCAGGGGAGATAGAACCGTTTTATGTGCTTTAGAGTGTGAAATTAAATTGATCAATTTTATATATTTTATGAGTGGTGAAAATTTAAATTAAATGAAACAATTCAAAGATATAAATAACTACAAAATAAATCTCAAAAAAATATCTTTAGATAAGTTCATCTGATTACGTTATTCCTAAATTTTAGAGTCTGTAACTGTAAAAGATTTATGTATTTTTAAAAGCTTCGAACTTTTTCTGTCTGAGACTATTTTAATCAGTTTACTTTGGCAAATCACCATAAAAACATACTAAGAAGCTTTACCATTTGGAATCTAGAATTTGAATTGTTTTTAACAAATATAGATTGTTTAAATGTTTAAAAAAAATGTAGAAAAATATTTAAAGTAAAGAAAATGAAAGGTAAAGTTTATTTCTTTGATTTATGAACACCTAAATTGCAAGTTGTATAACCTGTATTTGAAACCAATCCCCAAAAAGATGTTAAATGAATCCTTTTTCTCCTATCGTATAAATTTGGTTTCATTTAAAAAAATTATAGAAACCTGAAACTAATAAACAAATTCAGCTCTTGCTTTAATTGCCATCTATTCAATTTTTAATTGAACTATTTCCAAAACAGGATGATCTCAAAGGTTATAAAAACTTTCTAGTTTCTTTATTCAAAAAATCTGATAAAATTTATATATGCATTCTAAAACTTTTCTGAAGATATAAGAACTTTTATTTTGATCAAGCAAGCATAAATAAATAATAAGTAGAAACAAAAGAATGTGCTAAAAACAAAAGACGATCGAGTGTATAATGAAAATCGAATGAAAACTCACTGTTTGTCCTCTTTGCCATTGGAGGTGCTTGTTGTATTCCTGTCCAAACCATCTGTCACCATGGCATCGCGCACCAAGCTCTGAAAGAGAGTTCGATCGCAATAATAGGGCTCAGCCTTGCGAGAACTCTGAGCATTCAAATGCTGTGAACCATAGTGACTGGAAGATGGTGAATTACCATTCGACCCACTGTGCATGTTGTGATGTGGTTGCGGTGACTTGGGTCGAACCTGGGTGAAAGAGAAAACGTCAGTGGAATGTTCGATAGCAAGGAAATCCCAAACCCTTTGGTGTTTGATGGCTTACCGACATCCACTTCCAACCGGGGCGTCCGGCGCGCGATAAGAAATGCAATACTTGCTCCTCTGGGGAACCAAAACTGGGCTCTTGATCGCGCGACGAATACTCGCCAGAATTCTCACGTTCCTTCTCCAAATCGCTGACGCTATTGTACTCGCAATACACCCAATCGGGATGTACGCGCCAGTTGTCTCCCTTGAAGTATTCGGTAACTGAGGGAATAACGTGTTTAATTGGTGATTTGAAGATTGGTAAATTATTTTTTTTGACTTACTATTATTACGCGAATGCCGTATCTCCTGCTGGGAGACCAACTCATGGCTACCGTATTTCTCCGGGAGTACAATAGCCAACGTAAATGGTGTATCCTCGATGGGTCCATAGAAATACCGATGGGTGCGGGTCGATACCCGTTTAGCTTCATCATAATGATTGAGGACGGTGAACTCTGTTTCACCCTCTTTGGGGCGAATCATGTCACCGCGCATCTGTAATCAAAACAATGCATTAATTTAAATTCCATTTGAAGCTATTTCGATTGCTTTGATCTAGTCTTACCTCATTCAATAGATTCTTGTTCATTTCAACTACCTCATGATCGTTACCAACCTCCGTTTCCGGCAGTTCCAACTCCGTAACGTCCACCGAGGCATATTTGGGTTTCAACTGATCGATATACTGATTGCCATCGCTTAAGGGCCTCAAATCCGGATGATATAAAACGCGTCCATTATTATCGACGATAAACGAATATCCATTCGGTCCCAGCTTGTGTTGAGGTATAACTTTGCGTATCTCCTCAATGGGCACATCGGTGCCAACAACGCCCAACAGATTTGCCACACGTACCGAATGATTTCGTCTATCGAAGACCGGAGTTGAAACTGTCGTCACCAATCGCCGCTGATACTCCGAGTCTCTACCTAGTCCGCCCGATTTGCCAGCCAAGAACACGGGACTCCAATGGACGGGATGATCGGCCTGATACATTATCATTGGACGGGCCATAACCAAAGCATAATCGATCACCTTGCGGCGAGCCTCCTCGTAGTCATTGATTTGCACAAAGAAGCCCTTATTCGAACAGGCCATTTCATGGAGATTGCTCCGACTGCCCGAATCCTTGCCAATAAGATATGTAAAGATTCTCACTGGCATATGGGGCCAATTGTACTGCTTAATGATTTCCTTGTGAGACTCCGAAGTGCTCTCGGTTATTAGCATTATGGCCTGATTGCATTGACTGCCAGCTCCAGATTGATTGTACTGAATAAAGCAATTAGTGAGAGTTAATAACAGAATAGAACGGAATTTCATAAACAAAAAACCTTTACCTTATGAAGCAAACTAAAGGCATACTCCAGACCAGCTGTAAAGTTCGCTGTATCCTGTAATTTAATGGCTTTAACAGCCGACTTGATTTCCTGTACATTATCGGGAGTTGCCCGAACCATGCGATCCTTGAAACATGGCACCGGGGTCTTGACCACCTCCGAGAAGGTTATCAGATTCACATAGTCATCTTCACCAAGAGTATCCAATATATTGAAAGCAGTGGCCATGGCCAAATCAAACGATTTCTCTGACATGCTAGACGAGGCATCCAACAGAATCATCTGGTAAGGGAAAAATAGATTAGACATATTTGATGCCAATTTAGTTGTGAGTTCCACTTACAATATCCTTGGGCGATGAAGCCGCCTGAACGAACCAATTATGAGTGCGAAAGTCATGTATCAATTTACTGCCCTTTGATCCTTCAGGTGGCCATGCAGTACCCGGAAATCGACGCAGAAATCCTGATGATGAACCAAAGTATTGCCATGACAATGCCGGATCTTGCTCTAAGTTGTTCTGAAACAGTGGATCCAAATGGGCGCTCCACTGTAATGCCGACTTTACGTCCGCCTCATCCAGATCAACGCCATGCGGCACCAGAATCGAGCTTAGACTGAGATTCACCGGCAGGCGTTCGAAGCGCCTCATGAATCGTATGTCCATGTGGCGAGCTCCGTCCGCCAACTTGCCATCGGCATTATACTCATTGATACGTCGAGCATCGTAGTGTTGCTGTGACAATGGCGATTCAGCATTAGCACCCTGACCGTCCAGCTCCGAGAGGGCAGCCTGCTCCGCTGAGTCCATCAAACGCTGCGTACGTAATAGGAAAGAAAGTGGAATGAAATTATAGAGATTTGTTGGGCCAAAGTTTTCGTTTTCCTTTTCATTTTCTTTTGCTTTTATGCAATTTATTCTCTTTGCACAAGTATTAAATTGCACAAAGCAACGGAGTTTGCTTTTCTTTCCAACTTTCAACTTTGTCTGTGTAGGTAAGTGTGTATGTGTGTGTGAGTGTGTAAGGAGAAATTTCAAGTACGTATATAGTAGTAAATACGTGAAAATCCCAAAAGTAATGCACAGTGCTTATGCATCCGATAAGTAGGCAACAATTTTCAAATAACTTTCTGCTTGGCTAGCAAAACCACTTGAGTAAGCGAGAGACGAGAAAAGGACAAATTTAATTCAATTCAAGGCCACATGTGGTCAATGAACATGTTTAAAGAGTAAGCTATTTAGTTCTATTTATAATCAAATCACTTTTCACATCTTTGCCTAACCAGTGTGCCTAGAAGCTTTAGCAACTTGGAGCACAAATTATTTTCACAAGTTTAACTTGCCTTCTCTGTGTGTATTTTCATAAGAAACAAACAAGAACTTTAGCTGCAGCGAAATTAGACGCGACGACGATGACTATGGTAATAATAATGATGATGATGATGATGAAGAAGAAGAAGAAGAACAAGTTGTGGATGAAGTGGACCAAGAGCTAAAGGGTAAGCAGAATGGAGAACAAACACCTGCAGTCATACACATTGGGGATGCGATGTCTTTATACACATATATACATATATAAATATATGTATATATCTATATATGTATGTATGTTTGAAGCCAAAAAAAAAAAACGACTAGGCAGAGGAAAAGTAGAAGGAATCTTCTGCTTGCCTGACTGCACCTGGAGATGCTGCTGTTGCATGGAAACGAGCGGGCTGCGGCGGGCGCCATGGGAGACAAGATGATGGCTATGAGGAGTGGCAGAAGTTAAGCTGCATGTGGGTGCATTGAAATAGTTCAACTACTTTTCTACAATGGCAATAGGAAAAGTAACACCACCACCAACAACAAAAACATGAACAAGAAATGCAAAAAAAAAAATATATAAATCTTAAGAAACTGCTTCTTCAGCTTGAAGCTCTCTCTCGCTTGTTCCCACTCTTTCTCTCTATATATCTCTCTCTTTCTTCCGTTCTCTCCAAAAGTCCAAAGTCTGAAGAAGATTTCAATGTAAATTGGCTACCGTTGGGCAAAACGTTGCACCACGGGAATGTGTCAGCGGCTTAGACAAATGGTTCAGAGACCAGACAGATGGACTTCCCTTCAGAGAGCATGAAAGATGTAGAAAGAAAGTTGTTCCTTTTCCTTCTATCCCAGTCTCTCTCATTTTTCTGTGTAGGTGAGAACACTGCCAAAGTTATTTGCACATTTTTCGAGCGTTCAAATTAGTTAAGGAGACTTAAAGTTTGCACAGCCAACAACAACAACAGAAGAAGCGAAGAGATAACCAAAAAAAAAAAGGTGTTGAGTGGCAAACTAGTTAAGGCATTAAATAATAAACAAAAAGGTAAGTAAGAGAGTGAATAAAATAGAATCTGTGTATGTATATTTGGCCAAGTTTGAAACTTTATGCCTCGTAAATGCATTCGATCTAGATATTTTATTATTCTAGGAGTACCGACTACTGGTTTGAAATATTAAGTTTCATTTTAAGCAGTTGACTTAAATCACTTAAAGATATTGCGTTTATTTTTCAGACGAAACAAAGTTTGTCTACGATTAGAGTTTTTCAATCATCTTAACAAGTATTCATAAAAAAAATGTCCTAAGACTTTTGACAACATTTGTAGTCGCTTTGTCTTACACGAACTCACAAAAAAGCAACCAAGCGCCAGACAGATAACATTGTCATGTTTCATAATGTATATATGTATGTATCAAATATATACATATATATTTTTTTTGTTTTACAATGTTATGCACTTATGAGCTAGAAGGCCAGCAAAAAACAAAAAAAAAAAAAAAAACAAATGAAGGGGTTGGCTGCCCAAGATTGAATGAAAGAAAGACTGTGATAAAAAGATATATGAGAGGTGGTAGGAGATACCAAGCAAAAGCAATGCCCTCTCGCACACAATTCTCATTTAACACCAGATGGTTTGTCTAACCCTTCTCTCTCTCTCTGTCTTACATAGACCTTATATACATTTCTCTTTCTTACTATTTCTGTCTCAGCAGCTGTCGACATCTTAACATTCAAAAGCCAACAATGACAACGATGGCAACGCCGACGCCGACGACGACAACGACTGGGGAGACCTGCTCAAATGTCAACGGGTCCGGGAACTGGGGTTTGGGTCCGGAATTAGCAAAATGCAGCTACTTGCACGCAATTTGTTTGCATGAAGGAAGGACCAAAGAATGAAAACTCAAACTCAACTCCAAGTGCATTGCGTGGCAGTGTTTGCTGCTGGCCTGCTAGCTCCTTGGGCGTTGGCTCTTTCTGAGCCTTTAAGTTCCCCACCCGACTTTCAGCAGCCGCCTAAAAGTATGCTGTGAAAAATATGTGCAAAGAACTTGCACTGACCATTTGCCAAGTCGGCACTGTGGAATGTATTGATCAAAATGTTCATAGTTCAAAATTTAAATTTAAAATTGTAAAAAAATATATTAAAAAAGTTGATTGAAATCACTTTACTGAAATTATAACAAAATTAAATTTACAATATATGTGTACTTTGTAGACTGCGTTATAAAAATTTTCTCTTCAATAATTTTGCTTGTTTGAAGTAAAAACTTTCGTGCAAGTAGAAAAGTAGACCTTAATTCTAATCCCTTAAAAATCAAGGACAACATTTATAAGAATTTTGTCCCTAGAGATATTAAGTACAATCTTAACAAGGGTCCTATTTGTATATTATTTTTGTTATTATTAATTTTAGCTGTTGAATTAGCCTGAAATCAAAAATACTTATCCAAATTATCTTGATGTTCATATGTACTACACATTTTCTGTTTCAAGTATTTATCCCACTGTACTTGTCACGCGTTAGTATTTTTTTTTTACTGTTTTACTCTGTTTTTTCATTCACTGTAATGCAAGATGTGTGTTTAAGCAAAGATTTCTTTTTTGAAACTGTCTGGATTAGGACTTATTCGTTTCTTTTACATTCAATATATTTGCCAGTTGAATGGACGTGCCAAATGTTGAGGCAATAACTTTCGTAGCCAACAAAATACAAAAAAATGTGTATATATTACTTTTTAATATAAAATTAAGCAAAATGTTTGAATTTTTAGCAAAACTTAATCTCCAGTTGCAAACTGACACCGACTACAGGACTTGATGGACTGGAAAGGAATCAAAGTGTTCTGCACCTGTTCTCTTACCCACTTAAAATCCAGTGTGACTGACAGCATAAAAGGTAAAGGACTTTTAAAGCCAGTTGCGGTTTATTTAAAGGATTATGAACTGTTTCAAAGCTTATGGAAAAATGTTTTTCTCTTTATTTACAGTTGCGGAGTAAAATATAAGAGATAAAAAAATAAAACCAACCAACCTTATAACAACTGCAGAAGACCTCAAAAGATCCTTCAATATTATAGAAATTTGAAAAACTTTGTTTTCTCTATAAGCAGAATACATCGCTTTCATTTCTCCAAGTGAATGACTTATGTCAGGACATGTTTTAGAGGCAAATTTAACATTTTTATTATTTATAGGACTTTTAATCAAAAATCCAAAATTTAACAATCGGATTAAATATTATTTTCAAGGTATATTAAAATTAATAACAAGAAGATGATTACCCATCGAGTAACGTATTTTAACTTAAAATTTTTAAGTTAATATTGAATGCAAAATGGCAAAGCTAAATACAATTTTACTCATTTCGATAATTATCGAACATATAGACTTAAATGATTCATTATAAAATTATATATGGGATAAAGCATAAATTAATATAATAGTGAATTCTTTATTATCGCATGTTGAGATTGAGTTCACAAGGACTATTTGAATGCTTTCGTTTTTGTTCTACATGGTTATAATTGTCTATGCAGTACTTTTGGATAAGGATAACGCTTTCATAGCTCTGAAACCTCGACCTTTCTGATATTCCATTAGTGTTTATGTGAAATTCAACCCTATTTATAAAGATCTAAATGTGCTTATACATACATAAATGAGAGGACACAATTATAGTTTATACATACACATGGGAAATTTATTATATGTATTAACACATTGACATGAACGCATTTGAGGCCATTCAATGTGGGATTAAGTTTTGGCATCAGACTGATACAAAATACTATATTTCCGTTGTCAAGCTCTTGCATTGTGAGCGCCCACCCTAAGCTAAGTATACTCGCATAGTTCACATCGAACGATGCACAAATGTCAACATTTGGCTCCAATTTCTTCCTTGAAATTTTCTTCTTCTATTTTTTAAGAGGCAAAATGCTTTTAGTGTGAAGACATTTGCACTTTTGAACATGTTTCTATTTAAGAATTGCAGCCCACAAACTCGTAGAGCTTTTCAATATAGTCAATGCACAAACACACACTCAAATAGCGCCCACCTACTCTCTCTCGCTCTCGCTCTCTCTCTCTCTCTCTCTTTTACTCACTCACACAATGTCAACGTCAAAGTGCAAGTGGCATTATGGCAAAGGAGTCAATGATGACAGCACGCAGAGAGACTAAAGCGTTGGTAAAGGCAAAGCCAAAGCAGAGACACTGAATGACAGAGAAAAGTAGAGAAAAACGACAACAAAAGCGTAGATGAAGGTGGATGAAGGAACCTGCAAAGCGAGTGTTTTTTTCTCCTTTCATTTTTGCCATTAAATGCAATTTTAAAGTCAATTTAAACTTCAAAGTTAACACAAATAAAGGCTGTCAGCAACAGGAGGACATACATACATATATGTGTAAGTTGTGAAGGAGGCTATTAGCGAGAATGAAGGCAACAACTAAGTTAAAATAGCATTGACAGGCGTTGATAGAAATTGAATTAGCGTTTGCCACACGCTTCTACACACACATACGCATACCGCTTTCGCCTGCATACCCGCTACCACATGGGGTAAAAATATTACGCATACGTCGTGTGCGATTCCAAAACATACCTACATATACGCAACGTATGTATGTACATATGTATGTGTATATAGTATATAGCTGAACAACTAGCTGGTAATGTTGGACAGAAAAGGGATGGGAAGGACAGACTGCAGTTGCCTTTATGTTTACAGGCAATTAGCATTTTAATGCCACACCAAACAAAAGGCAACTGCAGGTGCCCAAGCGAATGATGAGAGAGGACGACGAAACAGAAGCACCAGCAATATTATAGTAGGTGGTAAAATACCCATAGCATGGTGATGACGACTATGATGATGAGAAAGGTTCGTAACCAAAAGCAGCAGCAGCAACAGCAGCAGGAGGTTGAACAAGAGAAGAGAAAAGGGAAGTGAGAGGAGGTGTGTTTGGTACTTGGGTACCTGGCCACGCACGAGTTGGTTTTTCATTATTTTTCATGTTCGACATGAGCGCAAATTGTTGAGGACATCATCAAGCAACTAACGAAGAGCAAAAAGGACGATGAAGAGCATTGAAGTATATTTCATAGTTCAAGAGGTGATACCTTTTAGACAACTAGCTAAATTTTGTAAAATTCTCTCTTTCCCTCATTAGGCTTCAAACTAATATCAGTCAGTGCTCATAATAGTTACAAAAATAGATTCCGGGTTAGAAAATTAATATCTTCCAAGTGTTTTTAAGTTGATTTATTCACTTTTGATCATGTTTTATTCAAGAAAACCTTAATCACTTACTAGACACATACAGATTTTTTCCACTTGGTAAACTAAACTAAGTAATGAGTAACCGAAATGTATTTCACCATATAATGTAAGGGAACTTATTCAAAATCGTTTATCGGACTGAATAAAAAGTGAATAATTATATGAAGTAATTTCTTTTAAGAAAAACAAATTATTTGTAGGACCTCACAATCACATAAATGCATTTTCCTTTAGGTTTATACATACAATCATTTACCTCAATGGCATAGTGTTCGAAACGAAATAACTGAATTTCGACTGTAATTATTTGGACAATACTGCTCTATATCCTACAGTCTGCTATTGTCACTTGTCATTATCGTTTTTTGTTGGTAAATTGTGCGGGCATCGTTTACTGACTGACATAACTGAGTAAAACATAAACTCCCTGCCAGTGGTCTATTTACTGTGGACAAATGCATTTGAAAGTCCTGTAATTTGTTAAGCAATTATTTGATGTGTCCAATAAAGATTAGAATATCCATATACATATGTATGTATCTATATACGTCCATTTGTATATTCACACTTAGATTAATAAAAAGCACAGATTTTTGTTTTGGATTCAAGTTTTATTCAATAAAAAATGTTCCATGTTGTTGCTGGACAAATTTGGAGAGGCCAGCTGAATGCGTCTACGTGGCACACACTTTTTTATCCATGTTGTTGCTGTAAGTTTTTAAAGCTACCAGCTACATGTTGACATCTATGTTGACATCAGCAGCTATTGCAGGTTTCAATACAGAAATTACAAAGACGATAATTTGGCAAATCATCAAAGTAATTTTCAAGAACCAGTCAAACATTTTTCGATGATGGTATATTAAATTGTTAGTTGACAGAAAAGAACTTATCGCTTCAGAGAGTACAATGAAACTGACTGAGTGCATCTATTCACATATGAGATTTAAATAAAACGTAACCAGAACCGGCTTTGTTTATGCATACACTGCCATGCAGTTGAATAGGAACAAGAGAACAAAAAATCAACTACTTATTTATAAAAACTATCTTAAAGAAGTTGGTCCATACTCAAAAAAAAAGGATTTTTCAGTGTGAAAACAAATAAAACAAAGCAAAACTCTGTCAAAAAACATATATTTGTTTATTTTGCAACTTAATAATAAACTAATTGCCAAAAGATGTATTTATGTCATTGTTAGTTTGTTTCTTTTTGGTAAGAAGATGTCAATTCATAAACAAAAATGTTGTCTATATACAATTGAATGGCAGTGTTTGTACATAAAGAGTGAAATATCTGCCACTTCATTCACCCTTCAAGTTTACTCTCCTTTAGTCTTCAATGCAACGGATGTTTACTGCAAATGAAACTATATAAAATTCTTCTTAAGAAATCTGGACACCAAAGCGTTGAAATGCTTAGTAAGGGAAATCAATTAACCAATCAAAATTAAGTCCCTTGTCACCAAATATGAAGCTTCGATACAAATATTAAAAGCTTTCAGAAGCTAACTATAAACAAATCTGTATAAAGATCATTATTCTTGAAGATTTCCCTTTTTTTATGCATTGATGAAAAATTTGCTTTTGATGGGCATGGCAATGAATTCTCATGCTTTGAAGAGCAAAAACTTTTACTTTAAATAAACGTGTAAGTATGTATATACTAATCACTATTAGGGTATATAAACATAGAGAAGTCCCCCTTACCCCCCTCTTTTGTTACCTACAAGAGAGAACCTGCACTTTATAAAATGAAATGCCTATGCTGATAAAATGCTAGACAACACATTTTGGTAAGGAAATTACATGTACATAATGAATTCTGACGCTTGGAAATGTATTATGAAGACTTCTAGGTATACTAATTAACTAGTTTAAACGCCAAGCCAATAATAATTTTATCTATTGAGGACCATGACAAAGACAAATTAATAAGACTAATTGAAAAATGTACAAAGTTTTCATACCCTTCCATAAAGGGTATATTAAATATACTATATTTAATCAGAAGTGTGCAATGCATATAAGGACCATATAAGTGTTATGTGTTCTTCATCAGCACTACGAGACGAGTTTATATAGCCATGTCCCACCGTCCGTCTGAATCAACCCAAACTACTCTTAGACCATGTTAGCTTCTATATACTATGGCGAATGTATATTTTGGATTCAGCCGGATCTGATCACTACATCATATAGCTCAAAGCTATAATCATAAATGTTTAATATACCTATTAATGTCTCTACCAACTTTGATTAACATCGCAAAACAATATTCTTTTGTGTTTTTGTAAATGGTGGGGCCATCGTTTACTGAGTGATATAACTAAATAAAGGCGTATAATTCCACAAAGAACACAGCACAGATTTTTGTTTTGAGTCAAACATTTATTCAATATAACATTTCGTTCTGAAGTCACACACATATTTATCCATGTTGTTGCTGGACACATTTGAAGAGTCCGCCTAAATTGTTGGGATCAATGATGAGATCTCCATTCTTCGAGTAAAAACCACCACCATTGCAAATTCCTTGGGGAGCAGTCATGACGGGTGTCAATACAGCAAATACGATGAAGACAGCATAGCAAAACAACGCCAAATTCTTAGAAACCGTTTCAAACATTTTTCAATGATATTATATTAAATTGTGAATTAAGAGGAAAGAACTTATCGCTTCAGAGAGTACAATGAAACTGACTGACTGCATCGATTCACACATGAGATTTAAATAAAACGTAATCAGAACCGGGCGATTCCCACACAATCAAGTTGACAGCTTTTTATATACACATATATATTTGCAGGTCAAGCGTTCAACGGGCACAGCAATCAATTCTGACGCTTCGAAAAGCAATGTATAAGTGTGTACTACTTGGCATTAGGGTAGATCAGAGACAGAGAAGTCCCCCTAACCCCCTGCTTGAGCTAAAAATAATGTCGTATGAAACTTGTCTGAAAAACCTGAACTACCACCACTCATACAATTAGATGCCAGTTGTGGCTCAATTAGTCATGCTAAAAAATTATAACATTAATTTATTTAACACTGTGACAGAGATAAATAAATAAGAGGTATTGAAACACCAACAAGAGAGTCTTTAAGATATTCAATGTTAAGCGAGATTGACTATGCCTAGCCTTCAGAGTTTCTACACTAAATCAAATAACTCATAAATTAAGTTTAAGGTTCTAAGTATTACTATGATGTTTATATGATCGAAAACAGTTCAATCTGCATAAACTTTGAAAATATTTTATATGGTTTATTCTCATAGACTTCAAACTGCTAATACAAATCTTTGGTATCGGTAAAACTAACACTTTCACCCCTTTCAATATCAATTCAACAAATTTAAATATATTTGGTTTCTAGAAAATGAAATACTAAAAATTTGTTAATTAAAATAAAATGCTTAGTGCTAGCATAAGATAAATTGGTAACGTATGTGTGTGTGTGTGAACTTGTGTATGTATCTGCAAAACTAACAAAGAAAAAACAAAAAACAAACCAAGTTTTCACAAAGGCAAAAAAAATAAACCATACTCAAGTATGGTAACAATAGTCCCAGGTCCAGACAGTCACATACAAAAGGTCACTTAATCCCTAGGAAGAATCGAGGGTAAAAAGAACAGCGGCAGCAACAGCAACAGTAACAACAACATCAACTTTTCCCAGTGTTCCCATTTCCATCTTCTGACTCCGGCTGGTGATGCTGCTTACATTGCGTATACGTCACGTTGTCCGTTGGCTTAAGCCAACGTATGCAAAAAACAAAAAAAAGAAGAAAAAATCCGGCAAAAAATGGCTAACCAGCAAAACTAAGTTAGGCGTTTGTGTGGGCGTGGTCACGTGTGAGTTGCCCTTTTTTTTAGGAAAGTTGAACTTCAAGCATTCAGTTTTCTTCTCTTTTTTTTCGGTCAAGCGATTGAATGGCCCAAAAGTGTGTTTGTTTGTTTGTTTTCCCGTTACGCTAAGGTAAGGTGAATGACCAGAGGCGTAGGCAAATATAGTTCTAAAGGTTAACGAGAATGTTCATCTTCTTATTCCGACTGCAGTATCTGTTTTTGTTATCAATTTTCTTCTACCCCTGCCAAAGGTTATCTGAATTATAGTCTGAAGTTTTTCCATGTTGTCTACACAAAGTAATATCTAGGTATATACAGTTTTCTTTTGTAGTATTTATAAAATGCTTGTATATTTACATTTGTAGTTTTGATATTGATTCTCAATTTATTATATAGTCGTAATATAGTCGTTCGCCTATAACTTTGGCGTGAGTTTCTCACTGAGCAAACATACTGGATACTAATGCTGAGGGGAATTTGTTTCAACTCCCACTTTCATTAAGACTTTCAATTTAGTTGTACAAATAATCAGTTTGGTTTTCAATTTATCCTAATAGTTATACACTTTACCACAGCCTGATCAGATACTGCATTATATATTTAAAAATGGAGAAAGGATAACTAAGATAAGATTTTGAAATATGTGGGGTCTTAACAAATACTCAAAAAATCACCCCGAATAAGTCGCAATTAGCTTTGAATTGTCGCTAGATTTCACATTAAAGGCAATGGAAGTTTTTAAAATCAGCATAAGATATCGATATCTACCACAATACCATACAAAGATTTAAATCCTGCCTGAGATCTACTCATCTACATTGCCATAGCTTGTCATAATTCTTCCTTGCTTGGAAGGTTCATGGATTGCATTTAAAAAGTACAAAATTCAAGTAGTCAGAAACTTTGCTTTAAATTTGTAAGTTAGATTACGTTGATAACAACATATCAGATATGTTTTATTGCCCTTAAAGACCTCTATTTGGTTTATAGTAGTTCTTTTCTTTTTAAAAAAATCCCTCTGTAAACTAATTTGTCTACGCTTGTGTGTGCTATATGTGAGTGTGTATGGCCGTTTCATAAATGTTTCAAACATTTTTGCTGGTCAATCTTTTATTTTGACCGCTGCTCACTTTCTGGCTTTGGTTAGTTACTATTACTGTTGTTGTTGTTGGGCTGTTTTTGATGTTCCCACTCCAGTTGTGTGCTCCTGTTTCAGCTTCAGCTTCTGCTCCTGTTGCTGTTTCTGTTCATGTTGTTCATGTGGGTTGATTTTTAATTAATGGTGCTTCGTATGCGTTTTGCGTTCATGGCCAACACAAGAACAAGAAATATAAATAAAACCAAACAAAAAAAATTCAGTAGGTAGGTAGGAAGGTGGGTACTTCCGGCTAAGGACAGGGACAGGGTCAGTGTGGACATCATGTAGCCCGCAAAAACAAATTTAATCGATATTTTGCGGAAATCATAAAAAATTATTTATGTATACCCAAGCACTCAGACGCAGTCAGGACGCATCGGCAGGATAATACAAGGACAACAAAAACAACAACATTCAGCTCTCATGCTTCTGATTATAACATTTAATTGTTTTGCCTTTATTAATGATGACTACTGTACGTGTTGCCTACAGCATTTTCGGTTTTCGTTGTAAATAATTTCATAATTAAATTAAATGAATGCATGAGGCATACACAAAACATTTTGGCAACTTCCAAGCAAATGAATGTCCTGACAACTAAGACGAATGATGTTCAAGCGAGATAGCTACAAAGTGCTTCATATAGAGAGGAAACGATAGAGTGAGACCGCCAGCAGGATTGATGTCAGCTAGAAGATGAAGCCAAGGAGACATTTTACTAAGACGAAGAAGAGAGTAAGCAAAAAACGCACAAAAGACAGAGAAAGATAGAGAGAGAGACAGCAAAATAAAATAACATACAACAATCAATCAAAAAATTGCGCTCGCAGTAAATCGTTGGAGTTTTTAAAGAGCCTTTGGCATTTAGCAGAGGGGCGCACAGTGACTCAATGTAGCAAAATGTGTATGTCATTTAACTGAAAGATGAAGACTACCAAGTTGAGGAATCTAAAGGTAAATTGGTAAATTGGTAGACGACTGATGACTATTAAAAAGTTGTTCCTGTTCATTAGGAGTAACATATTAGAAATTAGAATATTTCAATAGTTAACCACAATCAATCTCATACAGGAACTTAAACAGATTCTTATATATATAGAGATTTTGTAGCATTTCGTTAATAGATTCTGAAAGACTCGTAGCTTAGAATTGGAAATGGTGAAATCTATCTTTTTAGTATTAAATAGACCAAGCTTTATTTTTGAGCGGGACTTATCAGGCATTTTAGAATATAAAGAATATTGGACTGTTCATTTGAACATCTGATATTTATCAGATTTGTCAATGATTCGCACATATTAAGCTTCCCATTACATAGAAGCGCTAGATGATTCCAATATATGTATATTCAAGAGTCTTCAAGAGTTTAGCCCAGTACTTGCATTTCGTTTTTAATGGTAAAGAAGCCAATTTCATTGTTTAACCAAAAGTATGGGAGCCACATAAAGGTGCGAATGAGGTTTTTGATATTTAAATTCCACCCCAATCATTTATTCATCAGTCTGAGAGGGCACACATATCGAACTCCAATCTTTTTTAATACATTCTCAATGTCTGTTGGGTAGAATCCAAAATCCATTGGGATTGAGCCTTTTTTTTACGTAAATTTCATTTTATCCAACCAATTTCCAGCCAAAGGCAATGTATACCACACTTTTGCTTCTGCTATATCAGTAATTTGACATCTAACTTGGGGGTCAAATGTTGTGTGTTAATTCTTGACCCACTGTGCATTGGGAGCACGCGTTGGCCTGCTGCAAATTATCCTGACAGTAAACGAAGTCTATTGATACGCAGGACACCCTGGGAAGCCACAAAGAGAGTAGCAGGCGGCAACAGGACGAAGACCACAACACCGCAAAGGACCGCAAAACAGAGAGTGAAACAGCAGATACTGAGAGAAATATGGAGAGAGCACAAGCATGGACTTGGTGGAACTGGTGGAGGTGGAGGCAGTGGCATCGGCGGCGGTGACAACTCTGGGCAGGCACTCAACAACACAGCAGCTGCGGGCGCCATCAAAACTTCTGTTTGTGAATCAAGGGACAAGCACAGAGGGGCGGGGAGCGGAGGGGCCATTGGGCAACGCACTTTAATTTCAATTTGCCGACCTACCGCGCATTGAGGCGACTCATGCCCCACGGCAATTTATTGTTTTCTCCTTAGAGTCCTGCTCTTGTTATTGTTTTCTTGTTGGTTGTATATGTGTGTGTGTGTGTGTTTAGTGTTAGGTCCTTAAATTTAAGAGTTCCTTCTCACTCTCTTTCTCTCTCTGATTTAAGCTTTGAGCAATTGAGCCACTTGTCAATTGTAAAAACATCACAAAAAGGACAAACAACTTCGGATACACTTTTTCACTTACCATCACAGCATTGCGCTTAAAATCCATAAAGTTCTTCACTTCGGCGGCTAATTCACGTAGCAGGATAATGCCATCCTTACGCTTCACTTCGATGTCGTTGTCCTTGAAGCGCTGCAATGAAAAAGACGAAAACCAACAAATCACAAATAAATTCTCTGCGCTGTAAACTATAAAATTGATTACAGGGCCACGCCCAACCGCCAAGAACAAGTGAGTTAGTAAAATGTGTAAGGGTTATAAGGGGAGGAGTTGGCTAATAAAACTTTGCCAACATAAAATTTCTTATATACTCGCTTCCCCCACAGAGAAAGATTGCAAAAAAGAGGGATGGGGTATAATGGGGGCGATGGGGGGATAAGTTTCCATGGCTGCAGGCTACACTTAAATTGATATTAAATTGATTTTAATGTATCTTATTAATTTAATTAGATTTTCATGGTCTCTCAGCCATAATAATGGTCCATCGTCCACCAGACGAGAATGAAACTAAAAGCTTTCAATTATCCAAAAAATTTTACAAATTAGCCAAGCAAGAAAAAAAAATAGAAGTAAAAAAACTGTTATTAAATATAATTTCAAACAATTAAAATTAATTCCAGCTTCAAAATTTTAAGAAGAAATTTTTACGAATAAAAAATTCATTATGTTGGCTGCCTAATGGCTCTTAATTACCAAGAAAAATAATGACCAAAGTTTTCAAGTATATTTAATATATTAATTATTATTGTACAAAACAATTCTTAATATTATTTAATATCGCAGCTAAAAGGGCATATTAAAAGTCTAAATTTTGAAATTTATAGCCTTAAACAAAATTCAATTAACAAGGTTGTAAAGCCTGAACTGATATGGAATGATTTATTTCTTTATAAAGATAATCAAAAAGAACTATTTAAGTTCTTGGGTATTCAATAAGAATCCATTTAATACTCATTTTTAATCTAATTTGTTTTTCAATTGGTACATTAACTGATTGTTTTGACTTGATAGACTGACTATTATCAGGAGGCAAACCCTAACAATGCTTCCTTTTTCCATTCTTTTTAAATCTTAAGGCATTTTGAAATGACTCTTAGACACACTTAAGATAATGTTGGTCAGAATGAAACTTTAAGTTCTTTCTAAAATAGTTACTAAATTTAAAGTGTCGATTTTTAAAGTTTGGGTTTTTCAGAGATGGAGTGAAAAGTCTCTACTAAAATATCATAATAATTTTGTTTTAGGGAATAGTTAATAACCCGACTGTGATTAAATTTAATAGAGAGAAAACCTCCTTTTTTATTAGCCCCTAAAGCAAGTGTTTTTCATAAGCAATTAAAATTAAAAACAAACAACAAATTTTTCCATTAACTATTGACACTCTAATAGATTTTGACAGACCAATTGGATGGAAATTGACTTTGAGCATCAATTTTAATTTCCAGCTAAAAAGTCATTTGCCAAGACAACTTGGCTAATATCCGTCTAATGCGAGTCTGAAGTTTTTCCTTTTTTTTTTATTTTGGTTTGTTTTTCTTTCTCGCTGGGAAATGTCTAATGCCAAATGCAGCAGACATAATTTGGGCGTTTTAAATCCCCATGTAAGAATTTATAATGCTAACAACTTCGACAGGCGTTTGGAAAGGATGGTTAAGGGCGGAAGGACTCGAATGTGCCACTTTCTTTTTCCCCACAATTATGTATATATGTATGTGTCTGTTTGTGTCAGTGTGTGTATGTGTGCCATTTTCTTTGGCCAACTAATGAATGCCTCAAAAGACTTTTCTCCATGCAGTTTTGAGTTCTGTGGCATGAAGAGAAAAAAAAAAGATAGAGAGAAAAGAAAAGTCTTATACTCTCTTCAATGTCTCCTTTGCTCCTTTTCTATTTTTCTTTGTCTCTCTCTAGTTCTTTTTCTTTAACCACTAATGTTTGCTCCATCTTGGGTGTATGAGTGTGTGTGGGTGTAGAACATGCTCCTTTCTATGGCCTTAGCGTCTTTGAAGGCATCTCTGCTGTTGGCACTGAATCAGTTAAGAAAAGTTTTCTAATTAATTCGCTGGAGACATGTACAAGAGACACACACACACACACACCCACCCACACACTCACACACACACTTTTTTCCTTTATTTTTACTGCTTTATTTCTCTCCTATGCTCTTGTCCCATCAGTTTTTAGAAAATGTGACGGGTGAAAATATAATTTAACTGACAGTTTTGTTTCAAACAAGTGACAATTTGAAAAATGGTATGGTGGAAATGAATATAAATGGGGCGTAACCATGCCCAAACGCCCCATATCCCTGCCATTTACATCATTTCAAAATTACTAAATTGCGGCAGTAAAATGCATAAAAAAGTGATAAAATGCATTTGCTACCCCATCACATTTTTCTCTTTCATTCTCGGTGCTCCTTTTTTCGATTATGATTATGAGAATTCATCAGGCGAAACCGAAAAACTCATCAAAGAAAACGGTTGTATGAAATGCCATTAAAACAAATGACAGCACGTTCCCTTCTAGTGCATGGTGGAAAAGGACTTTCATCATAATGAGGCAAAATCGAAGCGAATTGTTTTAGCCATATTTGCAATCAAATTTGTTAAAATATCATATAAAATCCTCCGATAGCTAGGTAAGCCAATCTTTTTTAACAAGTAAGAAATTTCCCTCCATTAAATGATGATTTATACCATAGGAAATTACAAATAACTACAACTACTTGGGAATTGCAACTCACTAGGTGAAACAGAGTCAGATTTTGTTTACATACTCAGTAGGTAATAAGTCGCAGCTAAACTTCAAATACATATCCTTTCTATATAAAGCTAGAATAAAGGCAATTTGTAATTGAAACAGGATAATAGTACTAAGACAAGTACTTGGTCTTTTTTTCCGTTATATTAGTAGTAGACGAAACAGTCCAGCACTTGCAGCAAATATTAAAAAAATTAATCTAAAGATCCAAGTTTCTTTTTAACACTAAAACTTTGCTCATTTGATTTGTGTGTTTGAAAGGGCAAGTCGTCTTATCTAGTAAGTTTAACATTTGATAAGTGCTAATTAGATATGCACCCAACTACGTAGGTAATCACATTAAAAACTAGATCCTTTTTGTCAGGCCTTTCCATTAATTATTGATATTCATATTTTCATATCTACAGGGTATGAAAATAGAAACGGGCGACGGGAAAGAGGAAATCAAAGCGCGCAAGATGTTAGTGATGGCCACGCCCACAAAAACCTCACACAACTTTTATGCGATGGCAACATTTTATAAAGCAATTTCCACGAGAGCAACATCGAAATGCAATGCACGCCCGAAGGACACGAGTGTATGAGTGTCCTGCCTTCCTTTTAACAGTAAAGGGGGACAGTGGAGTGAAAAGAAAAAAAAAAGAACAACGATATACAATATGTACATACATATATAGACGGTGGAGGAGGATGCTGCGGGTGGCTTGGGTTGCAGCAGCCATAGAAAGTTTTTCATTTTGCGGTTGACTCTGGAATTCGAAAATGTTGCGCAAGGCGGAGCCAGAGGCGAACCGACTACCACCAAACTCAACCCAACACAACCCAACACAACCCAACCCAACCCATCCCAACCATCTCCTAGTGCCACACTCCTTTCGCATGCTGGGATGCGTGTGCAGCTGGCGCAAACTTTAAGTGGAGCAAGGACAATCCAGAAGTATGGGAGGTTTTTGGAAAATGGGTATGGGAATGACATTCCTGAGCTCTACTACGACACTGAACCACTGCTGCTGCATCTCTTGCTCCTGGCTTCTGGCTCCCGTTAAATTCCAGCACAAGTTAAGCAGCTTACGCATGCTGAAGGTAACCTACCGTCTACCTGAAGGCAAACTGAGAGAAATTTGGTATATCTCTTTCTTGCATTAATCCCAACTCAAACCACTTGTGTTGTGATTTTTGTGCTCACAGTCTCACAGCTAAGATGCCTGCAATCCTTCGACTGAAATCTAGCTGAAGTTTCGCCTAGCTGACTGATTATGTGCTCTCAAGTGAAGGAAGCTCCATGGGGTTATCCTCTCTTTGCAACTCCTTTTGGCCTGGCAATGCGCTAATTAGATTTTAATGAAGATGTCGCTCCGAAGCCTTGGCTCTACTCCACCCAACTCCCTTTACGCGACTGGTAACAATGTTTCGCATCAACGCGCATGTTTCCATGTGCAGTGAAGCGCTTTTTCCATTTTTGGAACATTTTCTTCGAGATTTCTCTGCTCTGCTCAATATTAAAGTTAATCGTTCTTACTCCACTACTACACTATGCCAGTTTGTTGACTTTTCTTTTCCCTTTATAGTCTGTTTTTTTTTATTTCTGGTGGATGTGGGGGGAAGTTATGGAAACTTTTAGGTTTTAATTAGCATGTTTTGCATGTTTTAATTGCCTAGGTAGAAGAGAAAAAAATATAGTTAGTTTGTTGGTTAGTTAGTTGGCTTTCTGGTGGTAGCTTTTGAGTCCTGCTTCAGTTTTAATTGCCATATAAGGAACATAAGGGAAAAAAAGGAAAAGCTGCATAAAAAGGAAGTGTTGCCAAACTTTACAAAGAGCACTCGAACTGCAAGTGCTAGTGAAAGTTTTCTCTGGAAGGCCATTTCCAAATTGGACAGTTACTAACAGATGGACAAATATGTGTAGGTACATGATAAGGACATTTTTAACTTTATAAATTTAAGTCAATTTAAAAACAAGTAGAGCATTAAATAGAAATGACAATTAGAATCTAAGCAAGCACTTTAAAAATTTACAGAGAGTTGCAAAGAACCATAATTTTCGTAGCGAACTAGTTAAAGATCCTTCCACTTACTACATCCATGAGTACAGTTTTAGGTATCTACATTAAGAAAAGTTCAACGAAAAGTTCTTAGAAGGGAAAAAACAAGTTGATCATCTTAGCCATATTAGTATTAGTATAATTAAATCTTTGATAGAAACGATTTCGATTGGGCTCACGGATCAAACTGTCATTTTCCACTAAAGTCTCCCCGATTTGTCATCAATCTTCTATGATAAGATTTCTTATTCTCATATAAGGGAATACGGAAGTAAATTACTGTCTAAAACTTTCCTAAAGAGCCTATACCAACATTAAAGGTACATATTACTTTTTAGGTTTTGCATAATGCGATCTAAGTGCACTAAATTAAGTCTGACAAGTGGAAACCAGTTTTTTGAATAGTGTTTTTTAACCCTCTCTACCACTTTCTGTCTTTCTCTCTTTCTTTTATTCGGGTTTCCCTCTCATTCTGTCTCATGTTTTAATCGTTTTTATTTGTCCCCTGGCTATGCAATTATAATTTTTGTGGGTGTAACCCAGAAATGCAGATTTTGTTGGTCATTTGTTTAGGGCAACTTCGACTCCAACTCGAGCAGCTTTTGGCCTGACAAATGCAAAAAGGGCTTGTTTAAGGCCAACGAGATACAGAGGGAGAGAGAAAGAGTGCAGGAGATGGAGAGACAGATCGGCTTGGTGTTTTTGAGCTAACTAAGTGTGTGGTGTTCGGACTGTTGCGGACTGCAAGAAGAGACCAAATCGTAAATCAAGGCACGACTTAAGAGCAACGCACTTGAGGGTGTGGAAGGGGCTTCCAAAATGTGGCAGTGCTCTGCCCTTTGTGGTCCAAAATGCATTCATACATACACATGATGGAAGGTGGAACCCCCTACTATCTCCCTTGATATTGTATGTATGTAAGCTGCAGACACACACACATACATACATAGATATATATTATATATACTGGTTGGTTGTCTATGCAAATATTTAAGTCTGTTGTTGTCGTTTGGTGGCGAAAATGCGAGCATGACATACAGCTGCATACAAATGTAAGTCCTTGTAGTATGAGAGTTTAAAATTTCGGAAAAGGATTATCCTGCTAAGAGCTAAACGAAAAACAAATTAAAAATGTAATTAAATTAAAGTATTTCAACTCATTGAAAGTGTTTTTTGTGGCTTAAAGAGAATCAAAATTCGGTAGAAGTTTTAAAGTTAAGTAAAGTTTAGTAAACAAAATACTTAAACACACATTCATAAGAGTACTTTAACAGCTAGAGAATTGAGATGGGAGATCATATGTTATTAAGTTATTTCGTATTATTTTAAAAAAATATATAAAGATGGACTTATAAATTATAGTTTCGAAAAGACTTTACCTAAACTGCTTGATTAGCTGTTACTTCCTTGCTACCTCAATGTCAAGAAACTTGATTACTATTAACACTTACAGAAAAACGTCAAGAGACACTGCCCTTGTTACGTCTAGAACATTGGGTAATCTACTTAACAGCAGGAAGTCTAACAAGTAAGTACTTTTACTCAATTATCCTTTTTTTTGCATCGCCTTTGGTAAGTTAAACTCCAACTTGGTCACTTCTTACATTTCAGTTCACTTTACATTCCACGAACTCATTATTAAGTCTTTCATTCTGTCTATGGTCTTTGCTGGTGGCTGGTTACTTTATACTGGATTCTGGCTGCTGCTTTTTTCTTTCCTTCTATCTATCTGACAATTACAAATTCAACATGAACTCATCTTACAGTTGGTTTACTTTTACCTTCAATAATGCACAAAACGAATGCCAAGTACAAGTGTAGAATAAGTAAGTAAAAAAAAAAATAAATAAGAAAAATAATTTGCAAGCTACTTAAGTACACTACCAGGAGGCGGATGAGAATGAAAGAAAAAAACCTAAACAACAACAAAAAGGAAAATGAAAATGCAAAAGAAAAACGACAACACGCGCCATTTTCCTCCATTTTGCAGTTAAAAAGTTTTGTATTACGTGCAAAATAAGCGCACGCTTAAATTTATTTGCATCTACGAGTGCGAAAGGAAGAGAAAGAGAGAAAAAAAAAAAAAAGGCAGAAGGAGAGGCTGTAAAAGAAAGATAGAGAAATGCTTGCCATTTCTTTTGCAATTTCGTCTTGAATTTGACCCATATTTCATTGAAGGCAAGAGCAGATAGAGAGAAAATGAAGAAAAAGAAGATGACTCTGTCTCTGTCTCTGCCTCCGATAATGATCACCATCATCGTCATCAACATCATCATCATCATCATCAACATCATCGTTAGCAACACATCATCATTTGCCATTATGGCGTCGAAGTCAACACGAGACATCATTCCAAACATGTGTGTATGTGTGGGTTTGTGTTTGTTTGTATCTATGAGTATGACTTTGTGTGTGCATAACATTAACATGGCTGTCACTTTTGTTCTATATAGCGTTGTTTAGACTCTGCGGGTGAGCGAAGTAACTTCAAAAATTATCAAAGTATTGATTCATTTTTAAACTGAAATTTAATTGGAATTATATAAAACAATAAACGTTATTATTCTATGATTCTCCCTTAAGGATTTTTGTGTCTCGCATCTAAAATTGAGATTTTTCCATTTCTGATTTGCAATATTAAGAATCATCATTTGAAGATTCCATTCAAAAAGCGATATTTATAGGTATATAGGGAACTTTATAGGTACATAAATACAAATTCTGTGCACTTTGAGTCACCAAATTGATTGATGATTGAGAGCCTTCAATGAAATCAGATTTCAGTTTATAACAATGTCTAACATAGAGTATTTTCCTTTTGGTTCCCACTACATTTAGTTTTTCGTTTCCCTTTTGTTCTTTGTTGTGTTTGTGTTTGTGTCTGAAGAGCATATTTCATGGCTTAGGTAGATATTTTGTTGTTCTTGTTGCTTTCGCTTTTTGCTTTTTTTGAGCTAGTCAGCAGGGCATACGAAAGGAATAAAATAAATGAATATGCCCCACGCACAGGCATGCCACACATACATACACGTATACATGTATATGTATAAGAGTACCCATATCTTGCATCTCTTACTGACTCTCTACCTCGTCTGTTTCATTTGGGGCAGCCATTTTGCTTACTGTTGCTGCTGCTGCTGTTGCTGGTGTCCTGTGACGCCTTTCGCATATTTGAACGTGTGCGCTGCATTTGTTTTACATTTTATTATGCTACTTTAAAATGCTAAAACAGAAAACGGAAAAAAAACAGACACACACCCAAACCCACACACACACACTCATACATACATATACATCGAGAAAATAACAAAGCATAGACTAGAAGAGCAGGTAGAGGGCGGTAAATGGTAGAAAAGACCTCTCAGCCACACCCATAACTTTTCAATGTACTCGGCTTTTCGTTTTTGTTCCTTGTTCTGTAACAGTTTTTGAAGGACAACAGTTAAATGAAGGAAAAATTGTGTCAGCAAAAGGAAGCAGATAGGGAAAAACTGCAGGACATAATTGAATTAATATTGTCTCACATAAAAGTTGTAATGCCCATGTCAATACGATTTCTCTCTGTCTCTCTCCCTCACAATCTCTGTCTTCTTTTAGGTCACCGACTGTCTGTCAAAATTGCGAAAAGTACAACAAAAAAAGTCAAAAAAAATTGAAATGAGTACAATTAATTTTTGGTTAGCAAAAAAAAAAAGAATAAATGGCAAATATATTAAAGGATATTTGGTTCATCGTTTTGAACTATTTAACTGGTTATCAACATCAAATAAGTAGTTGGAGTAGAGAAAAGTGATTTGTTTAAGTTATTAAATTATAATATTAGTACTTATATTCCGCTTAAAAATATCTTCAATAAGGTCAAATTATCTTACAAAGATGGATTTAGAACCAGATTTAAACATTTTTCTTCAATTATTATTATTTATGAAACTCAAAATTGTCATTCTTTAAGGTTTGACATGATTTTTGTCATACTGAAATGTAAGTTCAAAGATATTTCTTGTTGTATTGTAATGTAAGACATAATACAGTCGATTTACCAAGTCATATTATAATGATTATTAACAAAGTTTTTTCAAAAGACCAGCAGTTTCTCGACTGTATACAATTTCTTTATTTATTTGGTCAATATTTCTGCATTATTTCTGCATATTTCCTACAATCATTCCAATAATTTATTTAAAATTAAAATCATTTTGCGGTGATCAGAAATTATGAAAATTTTGACTGATATTTTTTCACATATTATCATCCTGTGGTAAAATATCAACAGTAAACTTTGTATACTTTATACATTTTAACCGAGACCAACTTAAATGTCAATTGGTTTCGGTTTCAGTTAACTATTCACAATTGAACTTAATCATTGCATCACTGTATCTCTTTCAGGAAGCATTCAAAAGAGTTTCATTTTCATGACTGATAACAGTAATACGTTTATTTGTACACTGAAAGTATAATAAATTTTCTAAACAATTTATATTGCTTTAAATATTTAAACATTTACAACAAGTTCTTCTGTTCTTAAGGAGTGTCAAGGGCTTTCAAATTCTAAGTTTTTATTTAAATGAAATGGGAAAGGCCGTCTGCCAATGCCATCCCATGTCAATTTCTGAATCCTTTTCTTAATGCTATGCATGTGTATATTCTATGTATGTATGTATGTATGTATAAGTACATATTTTGCTTTGGCATTTCGGCATGCCAATAATTTTATTAAACACACAATTTATTAGCTTTCTCACAGCACAACAAAGGCAAAGGAAAGGCGTTAACAATGCGCACATACACACAGACAGACAGGCACGGGCTCTCACCCACACACACACACACACACACACTCTCAAATAAACACTCACATTGTTATGACACAATGTTTATAAAACACACACACACATACGCGCATACATGTATATGCATATCTACTCAGACACACAAAGAGACACAAGGACATCTACCCCTGACCCAGCCACTGAGCGACAACGTGGCGTATACTTGATATTTAATTCAATCTGGGCGTAGATTTTTCATATCTCTCTCTTCTTCGTCCTTTATTCCTGCGTTTTCCTTTCGGTTTTTTTTTTTGCATTTGGTTCAGTTGTTCTGCGACGTGCGCTTTAAATTAACACCAACAAACATTGTCAGCGACAGTCAGCAGCACCCACCACCACCAAAAACAACAACAACAATGATAACGCAACGCACAAACCAACAAAAAAAACAACAAGCAACAAGGCACTTGACAATTACAGACTCAATGACAGTCACAGCCAGCAAATTTATTTGCATTTTAGCTGCCGCAGTAGGGACTGAGAATGGAGAAGTAATGCCTACCGTTTTCCTCTTTTCTTTTTCCTTTTTGCGTGTGTGTACAGCTATACCCTGTATGCCTGTAGTAAGAGAGACTATATTCAACGTTTATTTCCATTCTGCTGAGGTTTTATTATCATCTTTCTTCTAAGTACTTTAGTAATTATCGATACTACTAAAATTTCTAATTTACAGCAAGTGCGTTGTCTAGAACTATTCCGACCTTTATTATTTATAGGCAACAAACCAAAAGACAATGTGATATAAGCAGAACCTTGCTTGGTAAACTTGTTCATAAAATTTCTCAGTTCACTTTTGATCTTTAAGCGTTAAGATTTTAAAAGACTTTTTTTTTTGTACTTAGCCTAGTTAAGAAAGTAGTTAAATTAGAAGAATTGTAATTAAAAAAAGGTTTAATGACAGCTTTTACCTCTAGACAACTAATATAACAGTGACTGTTAGCTCGAAATATTTACTAATCTTTTGATTAACCAAACTCTTTTTATCTTGAACTTGATATATTATTTAAAATAACATTCAAAAGACTGGTAAATGAACTTAATTCAAAGAAGGGAAAGGGTATTCAGACTGACCGCCATCTTTGTAATTTGTTACCATAATAATGTGTGTGTGTATGTGTTTTTATGGTGACTCGGCCATAATCAGCCCACTAGCTCATACACGTCTGATTAAACGCAAAAATACTCGACTGACTTCTCCAATTCTTCTTCCCTTGGCGCCGACCATAAACCACCAAACAACATCCTTCTTCCTCTTCGCAGCGACCGCCGCTCAGTCAACCAAAGCCAAACACAGCCATGCTTATTAACACAGATAGCACACAGGCAGACTTACAGCTCACTACACCCGTCGCCCCCCTCCCGCACTCCGACCAACACCCACACTCACCCCCTACCCTTCATTAAGCCACCCTCAATTAGCCTTATTTGTGTTTAAATTGCATTAGAGAGAGAGGGAGAGAGAGAGAAAAGAAGCAAGAACAACATGAAAAAAGCACACAAAATAAAAACGAAAATCACACAGAAAAAATTGACGCATTTGATGGTTAAGCCCCCTAACTTAATGCCAGTCATCGTCTAAGCATTTATCGATAACTTCTTATCGATATATATATATATATGTATATGTTTAAGTAACCCAAAGAGCTTAAATGTATTTGTTAGACTAAAGCCCCCCAAACAGACAACAGCGAAAAAAATGATGTCAAATTGAATAGAAAATCAAAGCCATTTACAAATGTTTGAACATAAGTTTAGAATTAGGGGAGATGGCTACATACATATAAGCGATAAAGCTCAATGAGGCCACAAATTGCTTAATCGCATTTAACCCACCTTCTGCCGCCCACTATATCACTTAACGTCATTCCATGGAAATATGCCATATGACGAGGATTTACTTCATAAAATAAAATTGAAGTCTTTGTGCAAAACGTTACTATAGTATGCTAACAAATCTTAGTAAGAAAAAAAAAAAAAAAAGAGAGAGAGATCTGATACTTTTAAATGGGAAAGGGAATTACAAATTTTAAGCTAAATCACTTTCTTGGCAGACTTAGCTTGAGAATGATATTTTATAACTTATAAATATACATACATTTTTGATTTCATTCATTTTGGTAAACTGTCGTCCGAATTCCCATAGATCCACACCAAATTTGAGGGCCCAATTGCGCACTCTGAAAAGAACAAAAGTAACAATAGAATTAGATTATATTTTTGTTAAAAAATTACTTCATCAGGATAATTTACATATTTATATCTATTTCCCTCTAGCCAGTGTCTCTGAGAGCTCTTGACCAAGCTCGTTGGTGACGTATCCCCCCCTGATGAGGCAATCATGGAGATCATGGAACCAATTGCGGATTAACTGACGTCGATTGATAAGATTGGATTGAACATTTATTTCAGAAAGTTACCTTTCCATTATTAGTTCTTCGATTCTTCATATTTATTGATGGTTTTTGTTATGCCAAACTTTAAATTTGCACTTTAACAAATGTCTCTTCCCAATTCTTGTCTTTTTCCTTATTTTGTTTGCTTACTCATATTAAGCAATTCGATTTGTCTACACGAATCCACTTCAATCCATTATAAATTACCATGTCATGTTCTATGCAAATTCAAAATCCACTTAATTGCTTAAAAACAAGTGGCAGGCTAGTGGAGGAGGGCGACAGAATTGTTATGGTGCACGTTGAGGGGGGCATGGAAGGAGAGTAACAGCAAAATAAAAAGCGAATAATGCGCCAGACGTCGCTAAGTTGTCGCTTCTGTTGCTGCTTCTGCTTAATGCACTTTCACTGTCATTTGTCATAAGTAGTTAGTGCTCTGTTTGTTATTTGCTTTTTCTTTTTTTGTTGTCTTTTTTGGTTTTTGGTTCTTTTTTGTGTGCTTTATTTTGTTTATTCGCTTAAGCTGCCTCGACGGTAATTAGATCTGCCACGCCCACACATTTATACATTACAATGCCCCCGCTCATCCCACAATCATACTACAACGTGTCAAATGCAAAATTGTTTTTAACAGCAAATTGTGCCAGATGCATAATCCAATGCAATGCAAGGAAAAAAATAAATTGCAAGTAGAATACAAAAAAGTAATGAAAAATAAATATAAATATGCAATATATAACATATAGATACATAAATCTGTCTTCTATCTATAGCTGAAAGAAAACCGTTTTTAGAAGATATATTTGTTAGCTTTGAATATGAAAATATGTAGCATACTTCTGGGCATTGCATATCAAGTATACGCATTGTTTTACAAACTTGTTTTATGATTTTAAAAGCTCATATAATGTAATGTTACTGTAAAAACAAAGTAGTCAACACATTTTTAGCTTATTTTTCTGGTCATCACAAAAGAAATCCAAGCAATGTAAAATGCAACTCACGTACAGAAGAAGCAAGAACGCACACACACTTACATATTCAACTGTAAATATGTATATAAAATTCCAAAAACCTTAGAAGAAAAAATTGACATTCGAGACCTCAAGCAGGCAATGAAAGGACATCAACGTCGAGTTTTGTTTTCTCCTTTTTTTTGTTTTGCCATTTTGGGGCACGCCAAAACTTGACAATGGAACGGACGGAAGTGGATATGGAAGTGCAAGTGGCAGTGGCTCAGTTCTGCTATGCTCTGTACAGCACTCAGCACTCAGGTGTGTAGACTTATCATTGTATGTTTCAGGCTTTTTGAGCACGAACCAAACCACCTATGTCATGCTCAAGTGCCATATACCTCTAAAGCCATCGAACTAGATTCAGTGCTTTTCTTGTTTCTTTTTTATACCCATTTTCAGTTTTGTCTTTGGTGCTTTTCACTTTTTCTTCTTGCTGTTGCTGTTCTGCTTTCGTTAGTCAAGTTTATGCCAAGGCAGGTACAAGAGATAGTAAAGTAGACACATTGCAGTAGGTCAATAGGTTTTTTGCATCATTGAAATTGAAATGAGATTTCTCTTTGCTGTCAATCTTGAGATTTCACTTCAATGCATCTGCATTAAAAAAAAAAAAAGTAAACTAAAACACAACCGTAATACAAATGCAGTAGTTCTCTATGAATGGAAACCTAATTCTAATTAAAAAGCTTACATTTTTCACAGTTCAATTGGAATAAAGGAAGTAAAAATATTTTTCTTGATCAATTAAAGTTTAATTTATATAATCCGAGAATTAAATACTTTTTCTTTGTTTCAAAGTTAAAAAACATTTTCTTGGATTAGAAAGTCCTTTACTAAATCGTTTGTTTAATCAAATCGTAATCGTAAACGTTGATATCTCTACCAGAAAACTATTCGTTTTCATTTGAGACACAAAGTAATGAGTCTGCCGAAAAGTATGCTACACATTTGGAATTCATTTAACTTTGCTCATATGCCATAATTTTATTTTTATAGCTTCTACACCACTCACTCACACAGAGACACACGCACACACTTATGCGATAAAATTATGTTGGAAAATCAAGCCCTCACTTCAGTGATTAAAAATCAATTTTAATCGATTTTAAATTCGCATAAATTATTCGACTGATTGCCCCCGAACAGCAGCAGCAACAACACCAAAAAATCATTATATATGTATATTGCATATAAATGTTTCATTAAATTTTTTTTTTATGGCCACTTAATGATTTTAAGCACAAATATTATCATTATACAAAATGTACAATATAAGCAAATATTTTGCATAAACTGGCAAGTAAGACAAGACATTCAAGCAAGCAAAACTCATTACAATTTGTGGCCCCAGACAAGACGGAACAACATGACACATGGGAGGGGGCGGAGAGGTGAAAATGCTAGAATCAACACTCCCTCTTTTTCTCTGCCGAGTGTGGGCTAACAAGAACTAACTATTGTGAAAACATTTGCCAAACATTTATAATCTAAACGCGAAAGTCAAAAGCAAAACAAAAGAGCAACAGCACAACTCATAAAACCCGACCAAGTAGAATGGGAGAAGACGACACGCAAGGGCAACAGGCCAAAAATTGAATATAAAGGATGAGCAATACCAAAACCATGACCAACCAGACTCAAGACAAGGCGTTGATAAAAGAAAAATGAAATATTATTCGCAAAAAAAAAAAAAAAAAAAAAACAGTGAAAGAACAACAGATATACACAGAAAGAGAAAGAAAGATGTGAAGAAAACAAGAGAGAGGGAGAGAAAGAAAAGTTGAGGCAAAGTAAAGACCGAGTAAAATAATGCCCCAAAAATATTTGCACAATTTTATGGCATTATCTGTAATATCAATTGGGGTAAAGAGAGAGACAGAGAGGAAAGCACCAGATGAGAGCCACAAGGAAAGCGACCGCAGCCACGTTGCGTATACGCAATGTTGATTATGTTGAGCCGGCAAACGGACGAGTATACAGCGGGCGGCAGGCGGCAGGCAGCAAGCAGCAAGCAAGAGCATGAACGAAACACTTGCCCCATCTAGATATAAAATAAGCGCATGTTTATATGCAGGAGCACCAGCAGCAGAAGCAACTGCAGCCATTTTACAGACAAAGTTTTATGGCGATGCCAAAAAATGAATTTAAATTATATGAAAATTGTATTATAAGTAAGCCACATCAAGTGAGGAGGGATGGGGGAAAGGCACCAGATGGGCAGCAGCAGTATCCGCCCGCAGCACTCAAAAGCGTAAACAATGAAGCGAAATAAAGTGGCCAAGTGGCAAAGTGATTGAAATTGGATGCTGATGGGCATGCAAAAGTTATGGTTGAATGGAGGGCAAGTGGTGCTAATTAAATGGATGGTAACACAATATGGGTAAAGTGCAAAGAGCACAACTATCTGATGAATCGGAATGTGCCCCGTAAAACTATGAGCGTAAAGTGTCATCAACTTTTATTGATATGGAAGTGTGCTGCATTTGCTAGGTTTGAGGATGGGCATTGCTAAAGAATATGAAACCGTATAGAAAAACAGAATGGTCTTATAGTTATGGGATACATTTTTAAAGTATTGAAATCTGAAATACTTATACTTTTTTATATCAACTTAAGTGGTACTAATAAAATATACTTGACTAAAAGTGCTTTTGTAGCAATGGGAAAAGTAGTCAAACTGTAGCTGCTTTTTCCTATTTATAGACTAAAGATTCTCATTGTCTAGATTTCTTGTCCTTAAATCCTTACACAACCCATACTGATCAGTTTTCGAAAATTTCAAAAGGAAAAAGAGATCGGAGGTAAAAAGTTTAGATTTTTTTCATTTTACTTCTAACAAGAAATATTCATAGAAATAAAATAAAACAATTTTCTTACAGAGGATGTAGACCCCGAAGAGTGGAAAACCAATGGAAAATGGTTGCTTGTTTTTAATGTTGTTCTGCAGTAATTCATTTGGGAATATAATTTGCGGACTCCTCATTCACGTTTCATACCAAATTTTCTTTAATTTCTGGCTGTGTCACGTGACCTATGCTCACACACACACACACTTCGTCATTGGTGAAAAGGAAAAATATGTTGACCAGCAGGAGGCTGTCAATGCAAGGACGAAGAAGATGCATTAAAATTGCGAATGCTGCAACTGAAAATGAGGCAAATGAATGAGCTTACAACAGTGCAAGAAAACACTGCGCAAACCAAGAATGAGCTGCTTTTCTGGCAATGTAGTGAGCTGGAAATGCGACCGGCCTAAGAAAAGTCCACGACGAATGAATCAACAAGGAAAAAGATGAAGAAGAAAAAAAACAGACTCAGGCAGAGACGTAGACGAAGGAGCAAGGAACACGAAAAGGAACGGAGAGCAAATAACGATTTTCGAGTACTCCCAAACACTATAAACGAGATTTGGGTCAGTTACATCAAAAGCAATGTTGCCCAGGACCAACCCAGGACCCAACATAATCGTCAAAGCTGAGGCCCTTAAGGCAACTGTTTTCATTGTTGCTGACGTTGTTGTTGCTGCTGTTGCTTGTTGTTGCCTGGCAGCAAAAGTTGAAATAAATTTAATTGAATTTCAACAGTGACACACAAACACACACACTTATACACACATATGTACATATATAGAAACGAAATGGCAATAGCAAAGAAAGTAAAAAGACCATAGCAAGAAAGAGAAAAGTAGGAAGTGTTTTTTTGTTTTAAATTAATAAAATTCATTAAATTTATACGCATATTTCCGAAAAACAATAATTGGAAATTTAAGAAAAACAAAACATGAAATTTATATTGATAAAATAAAATGTAAAATTTAATGTTTTAATGGAAATGAAGAAACATTTGGCAAGTTTTTCTTGAATAGTGTAGAACCCGCGAAATGTGGAAGGATGAAAGGATGTATCTTAAGTTAACCTAAAAAGAGTTCTCGAAAATAATTATAATAATGGCAATGAAATATCTATAACACGGACTTAACACTTTCCCTCTCTCCGGAGTCTTCATTTACTTAATTCATTCTTTCCTAACCAGTTTTCAGTTAGCTGTGGTCACCAATTCTTTTTTGTATCTGGCCTCATAATGCTGAGCCATATACGGCTTCGCCCCCTTGTTTAATGGTCAGATAAAAGCTGTCAGTTTTATCTAAGCCTACTAAGTTATTCAGCAAGTGAACCGCTGGTCAAAACTGTTATGCCCTGGTTGCTAGTGTATAAAGAGGAAAATGACTGTTTTTTTTTATTATTGTATGTCAAACAGCCAAAAGGCAGAGCAACTGCAACAACAAACAAAAAAGTCGACATAGAAACGCAAATGCTAAAACTAATTTCAATAAATAAAACTGACATTAGACATACAAAACAGAGAGTGAAAGAGATAGAGTGAGAGACAGAGAAAGTGAGAGAGGGGAGCAGAAAAAGAGAGAAAAATCACTTAGTGGTTCTGGTTCCGGCTTCCGCTTTTCAGCTCGTCCCATCTCGGCCCCTGCCCTGAAGCTAACCATTTGGCCTTAGTTGTCCTTGGTTGTCCTGGCCTGCAAATGGCAGTTTTGGTTTTGGGTTAATTAGCCAAGTGAGCGCTGCGGTTATGTGTGTGTGTGCTGGCTTCCTGTTCTCACTCGCTTTCATTCGCTCCCACGTTGCCTCTCGGTCTCTTTCCACCTTCACATCGTCGCACTAATTGCAAAATCCTATTATGTATCCATTAGATACGCATATATGAGCAAAAGTATCTCATCAACATAGCACACATGTGCGATGCGTTACGTTCTGTCCTCACAAAAAAGGGAAGGCAAAACCAAAAACCAAAACTCTGACTTTATCAAATGTTCCTGTCATATTTCCTTAACGTCGACTTGTCGTATACTTAATATGAAAAACTTTTTCCAAATTCAAGTTGCTAAGTTTTTGTTATTTTTTTTTTTATCACTTACTATTGTTAAACATTGCCTACCATATGTTTTCTCAACTATTCACATTTTCTTGGAATCTTTCTCTCACAAAATGGAAAAAAAAAACATTAAATATTTTATGTATGAGATAAACAAAGTAATAAACTTAAATAAATTGGTTTTTGGGTAATGAAATTAATGTGAAAAGTTTTCTGGCCATTGAAATAAAATAAATATGTGAGTGTTGAGGGAGGGGACAGTAATTTAACTGAAAATTCGAAATGTGAATATTATGACGCTAACAAACATGTTAAAGTTTTTAATATATGTAAATTAAAAAACTCATATATTCAATATGAAATAAAAAACCAAGGTCCTTTTTTATTCGATTAAGATTCAAACTACCGCTAACTCAACATTTGTTTTAATCAATAATAATTGAACACAATTAGGTGGCAAAGATTTACTAAGCAGCTCTTCGTTGAGTTAAATCGAAAATCCCAAATTATTGAATTATTATATTAAATTATATTAAATTAATATTGTATGATTTAATCCAAGTCTGTTAAGAATATTAGTAAGTAAATGAGCTTCAATTTTATAAATATCAAGTTTTCATTAATGTCGAATCATTCAGCGACATCTTAAAGCGATAAATCTTGATGCAAATTAATTACTTTTTTAAAAAATTTCCGCCTTTAAATCGGAATATCATCGGAATAAATGTCACTTGAGTATTTCGATTACTTTTTAAGTAATTCTACTAAATACTAAGAAAAATCAATCAAGCAGGCCTTTCTTCGGCTGTTTGCTTTATTTTTCTCCACATCGGAGAGAGAGAGACTTACATTTTCATTTCAGTTTAGTCTGAATCTTATCAACATCAACACAATTTGTCCGGAACAAAAACAAAAAATAAATAAAAAACTATTTTTTTTTACACATAAGTATTAAGTTAATACTATTAACACATTGCTCTACACAACTGCAAACACAAAATTTATACACTTATAAAACTTTGGAAACACAAAATAACCGACTCTTGTGCATAAAACGTGAAACACCTTAACTCGACTTAAAGCAGTCAACTCGTGCATAACTTCCATTAGTTTGGCTTCATCCTCTTCATTGACCACTTTGGAGCGATTTGTAGATTTGCCTTCATCATTAAAGTAAGTTGTTTCTTATATTTGTATGAAGAACTATCATCATCAGATAATATTGGTAGGATCACGACTATTCCTGGATCAGCAGTATCGCCACAAGGTTTGGATATCTTCTTTTCCGGTGGAGTGGAAGTTCATAGCCCAAGCGTTGTCCTGTGATTCCTTCTGGGCATTAGTGGATTGATCACTGCATCGTCTATGGATTTAATCAAACTATTTCAACCGTGTTGCTGGCCGAATGCAATGATACATTAATGGAATCGGTTTGTGTATGACTTCTTCCATAGTTTGTGCAATCTGACCTCATTGAGGTCTTTTGTTTGTCCTCATTGATTATCTCCTGACGTTCAACTTGTGCCAAACTGTTGGCGCCCCAAGCGTTTCTCCAACTATGGTGTTTCGATAAGGTGCATTGTAGCAGTCCGGTTACTGGTCTTCGAGATGGTCATTTTAATAGACAATTGTGACGATGTCTGCTTGGCATTGCGACTCAACTGATGATCGCCCAGTGGAGCGTGTTTCCTTTCAACCGAGGCATCAAAGTTGACCCCAGCAGATGATTGAGTCAGGAAGAACTTGTAAAACCGATGAGCACATTGTAATTGGTCCGGAGGAGTACCTTTTTAAAGAAAGTCAACGGGAATGTCCTTCTGCACACGTGCGATAAAAACTCATCTGGAGTATCCTAGAATTCTGTATATGATCGAAATTTGTGGTTGTTGTAAAGAAATCACTTTCTTCATATGGATGCCATCTGGTTTGAGGATATGAAAGAGCTTAACACTAAGTGTTTTGATTTCTTAAATAAAAGAATTGAAACGCTAAGCAACCAGGTGGAATACTTTCATTACTTGAGGCTTAGCTTTAGTAGCAACGCAGGTGTTTGGAATGTATTGCATCGGCAGTTCAGGCAGAAAATTTAGGTTAACCGACGTTCTGAGAATACCTGAATACCTGAATGCCAATCTTCCGAAGTCGCTTTATACTGTACCCTGGGAAGTAAAAGGGCCTTCGCTGTTTTATAAATCCTACAACATTACGGACAGCCATTGGTTTATTTATCCATCGACTACACATAACCTTATATAGAGGTATATTATACTTTGGGCTATAGGTAAACATAGAATATTAAATCCTAAGCTATAAAAACCAATTGATAGTTTAAAAGTCCTAAGAGATGGATCATCAACACCCTAAGACTCGGGCACAGATGTGACCAGTTTTTGTATTATGCTTTTGTCATGTGAATACATGACATTCGATATCTCTTCGATATCGTTTGATTTATCGTCATCACTGCACATTGAAGATGTGCCTACACATACTTGTCACGTGAATCGAAGGGTATATCTTTTTTCGTTGAGTAATCGACTCCAATAACTGCACTAAAAGTGAAATTCTAAAAATTGTAAGCACCTTGAGATATTTCAAACTTGAGCAATTTAGCAAGTGTTCATTTTGTATTTCCTTCCTCAGCTGTAGTTCAAGCATAAACTTAACCATAATTATTTATTTTTATAAACTATAAAGTTTGCAATTTACCTTACTCATTGTTGACCGACTGTTTATCATTTACTTTGAAATTTCGAGATAAATTAGCTAAGGCAAAACACAGAAATTTGCATAAATTTTGCAAGAAGTTTTCCGTTTGCCATTGGCAAGCAAAACTTAATTTTAATATGGGCTAAGGATGAGTTTGACTATAAACAAATTTACAATTAATATCCTGCTAGAGGAAATTAAGCCAAACCAATTCACATTATCATAATTGAAAATAGCAATGTACATTGTATAGAAATGAATATGAAAAATTTGTTGTACAGGAAACTTACTCATTGTGTGGTATATCCTCATCCTGGTCGCCAAAGGCTTCGTATATGTGCATTTTAAATATTAACACACCCAAAACGATGGCCACAAAGCAACTCAAATGTTTGCCCTCCATTTTGTGTGGTGAATATTGTACAGAATATTATTAGCTGGATGCTGATGATGTTTCTGATTAAATCTGGTTGGCAGACTCTCTTTTTTCACGACAGAAAATGTTTATCCCACCAACTTACTGGCAATTTTATAAATATTTTTGGTATTCTGTATTTTGTTTTTTAGCTGTAGCCTGTTTTTCGTATTGCTCACTGAAACATGCGAAAAAAGCCACAAAACCAATCCAACAATCGATTTATTTTATATATGCAAATACACATATACATGTATATAAGTATATATGTATGCAGTTGTATTTGCCTGTGTATTGCATTTATATTTATTTCAAATTTATTGACATTTCGTTGAGCCAAAATGTATGCGAGGAATGCACAAATTTTTTTTAATTAGATAATTTTTCAATTTTGGTTTTACAAGTTATTCATATTTAATTATCCATGGACTGGTCATATGTGAATTTCTGTTGGTTTATTTAATCGTGTTTGTTTTTTTTAATTTTTTTTATTGAATTATTTTTTTAATATATTTGATCCAAGGTGTAAAATTTTGTTTTGCCAAAAGTTCTTGATGCCATAGCATTTATAATGAATGTTTAACATTTTTAAGAAATAACTTTTGATATTTTTGTTTTGTATGTTTATAATTGAGCTCGAAGATATGTTCTGGTTATTGCCTGAAAAGAAAAAAGGGTAAACAAGAAATTAGGTTTTCATTTAAACAAGTTAATACTTATTTCTAATTAGATTTAGTCGTATATAGTTATGTATTCAGGCAGTTATTCGGAGTCAAAGGTGAAAGGTAAAAGGAACTTAAATCGTAGAAATCGTATCAGAAGATGCAGATATATATATGTATGATACAATACTACGATGATAGTAGTGGATATAAAAACTCAGATTCTAAAATTTCAATCCGATCGGATAAATATAACACAAGTTACAGTCAATATAAATCGGTTCAATCGCTGCCGGCAGCGCTGCTTGCTGCCTACTACGTCATCAACAGAGCACATGCAATACACACACAAAGGCAATGCTACATAAACTGTATGTGTATGCGTGCGTTGCTTTGCTTGGGGAATGATGGAAGAAGAATAAATTGCAGTATGAAGAGTAAAATTGTTTTATTTGTATATTGATGAATTGAGTTGCAGAAAACAAATTTTGAACATGTAGAAATATTTTTGCCAAGGACTGCTAGGGTATATAAACTTCGGCATAGCCGATGTTAGCTTCTTTGATATTTTTCTATTAAACTCTCTTGCTGGACTAATTTAAGCCTAGATGTTGGTGTATGTTGTGGTAATCATGCATACATTTATGGGTAACCTTTTTTTATACTATATTTTACAATAAGTAAGAGTTAAGTTTTACTAATCCAGTATATGGATAATTCGACTCTGGAATGTCGTGCTCTTAATGGCAGGCAGATGAAAAATATTTTGAGGTTCACTTTTGTTAATCAGCCATCTTAAATGTAAACCGATTAAGGAACAACAACTAATCAAGTTTCAGCTAACATTACCAAGTATCATGGAAATAAAGGATAACACCAATATAATGGGATTTTAATTAAAATAAAGATGGCTTTAACTACAAACAAATGCCATAAGCCAAACATTGCCAACAATCAATTCATAGATATGGAAAAAATCCACTTTTGTAATGAGTAGAAGTAAAACCAAGCAATTATATTGTAAAAGCCAAACTAATGCATTGCCAAGAGAGAAAATGAAATAAAAGTGCAAATAGTTTTGAGAAATTGTTGAACTTTTAAAAAGTATTTGAAATGTTTGACCATTCTATATAAATGAAATTTAATCTCAATTGCAATTTAACCATAAAAAAGTTGTTTTTAGTTTTCGAAACAAACAAGCCAGAAATATTTAACTTTTATATGCTATGTCGACCAATGCCAATTCAATTCGAAGTGGAGATGAATGCGGCTACGAGATATTGCCTCACATGTTGTACCTAGTCCTGCCAGCTACTCGGCTGCCATTTGAATTTGACCTAGAAATACGTTTCTCCCCCGCCCCCACACTCACACACACACAGACCAAATGCCACCTCAATACTTATACAAATGCATAAACATATCAAAAGCTTTTCGAACTCGAATCCTTTGCATGAAAATGGGGCATGCGCAGTGTGGGGAAGGCGATTCGGCTCATTCAATCCTCAACATGATTTCTTTTTTTGGTGTTTTCTGTATGAGCATGCCACCCCCTAAAAAAAAGGCGCACATAGTCATACATCCTCTGCTGCTTAAATATGTATTGGTGTGTGTGTGTGTATCCCCAAGGATATCGCGTAATAATTTTCATTAAACATGGCGCAATCCTTTTCGCCTGGTTCCCTTCTGCACTTCATGCTCATGCTCCTCTTGCCTCGCCTCAGCAACCACATCCGCATAAAATAAAGACAATTTATTGTGGCCGATACGCACTTACACTCTTACCAACACCAACATACATACACACACGTACATACATCTTTCATTTATATATATATGTACATATATATTATTTATGTACACATATACTTCTGTGTATGTATGTGTAGCCCGATTTTATACGCTTTTTGTCATCTCTTTTCTACATCACACAAAGTTTGACAGAAATGGAGCGGCAGTCACGCATGCATGCAGGACGCGACCAGGCTTTAGCATAAACGCCTAAAAGCATGCAACACATTCAAAAAGACGCCATGCATACATATATGTATAAATATATATATTTTATAGGCATACAAATAAGTTTGAATGGCCATAGTCACAGTGAAATCAAAAGGAAACTCATGCAATCTCATACAATTTATGGAAATCCGTTGCCTTCTATTTAAGTCATCTGATGTATATATGTAATATTTAAACACCCATCTCTTACATCTAAATATAAACAATAGCTCAAACAGAAGTTTATGAATCAACAATAAACATTAGATTAAGTCCCAATTTATGAATGGGATTTATATTTAAATAATGGTTTCAGCATCTATAAGTATTCCGATTTATCTATATTGGGTATCAATGATGCCAAATTAATGACCAGTGGGTTAGCCTTATAAAGGGATAGCAAATTCTAATTAAACTCTTTTATATATATATTATTTCTCTCTATTTAATTATAATAATAATGTTTCTAATTGATAACTGTGTCTTTACTTTAGCCAGTCCTCTTTATATAGACATATCTACTTCATTATAACTCTTCATCTATGTATATGCAAATAACCTTCTTAAATAATACATTTAGTTTTGAACTCTTCGATATTGCAAAAGGAGAAAAAAAAAACCGAACCTTACAATAAATAATAGCGTATAATAATAATAAAAGCATGTGCAACGTGGCGTATACGCAACCTATTCGTAGAGGTGGGCAACGAAACGGCAATGGCAACGTCACAACAGGCATCACCATCATCATGGCATCATGGACGATGGCCCATTGTTGAAAAGTGAAAGTTTATAGTTGGCGCACGTTCATAAAGTTTTGCGTGTTATACAAAAGATTTATTATATCGCATATATCGCTAGCTGCTGGAGCTACTGCTGCTACCGCTACACTTTTTTTTTTTTGCTTCCTTTGTTTTGTGTGTGTGTGTGTGAGAGAGTGTGTTTCTTTTTTCTTCCATTTTGTTTGCTTTTTTGCCTTTTTATGTTTGGACTGGCTTTTGGTTTGTTGGCCTTGGGAGTTTTCGTAATGGAATTAATGTGCCAGTAAAAAAAAAAAAAAAAAAAAAAAAAACTTTTCCCTCACTATGTGTGTGCTTCGATAGGATATATGTGGGTGTACGTGTGAGTGTGTGTGGTGTGTGTGTGTGGTGTGCGTCTCGCAATATCCAATTTTTGATAAGTTATAAATCTGTGTGTAGCCTTTTGTAGTAAGTAGACCACATGGCATATTTATGGTCATATATTGACAGAATTCTTTATTTTTATGTGTTGTCCAAGAGTTGTACGAGATTATTGAAAAGTATATGGTAAATTGTATTTTAAAGCCGATTATAAAAATATCAACAAGAGATGGCTTACATTAAGCGTACAACCATCTTGGCAAATCCATCAAATGCAAAAAGACTAATAGGAGATAATATTTTTTGTTGGCCTCTCTCAAGCTCTTTAAAGCCAAGTCACAATGGACTTGTGTTTATATTCGCATGAATTAATATAAATGGAGAATTTTCTTTTCAGCCTAAATTAGCTATAAACTTTTAAGATTATTAACATTAATGAAAACGTCCCAACATGGCTACAGAAATAAAGACTTCTACTTTAATTAAACTATGCATTTATTAAAGTTAATATAGTCTATTTACCCTGCATTATTGCTGCTGATACTAAAAGTGCAACCATTAAAGATATACTAATAATTATTAATAAATCAGAAAATCCGTTTCATACTTTACGAAACTTTTTTAAATTAATGGGCATTTTCTTCCCTTAAATTATTATTTTTATCTACTTCAAAATCTTAACCATGAACAAAAGTGAGTCGGCCGAAATAAGAAAAGCAATTTAATAAAATAGTATGAAAATTATTTTAAAATACATTTACATGAATATTGTCAACTCTTTGCAATCATATGGAATGTGACTACCCACAGAATTAATTAGAGTTCTTAATATTGCTAGCTGATTAAATACAATACTGAATAAGCTTGTATGGAGATCGACATAATAAGAGTTTCTTTTTCTTTCTTTTCTTTAATGTTCTATTAAATTAGATGGATTTTAAAATAAATTCCAGTACTTTGCAATGAATAAGGCTAATCGGCTAATTTGTATGTACAAAAGATTTTATTTAAGCTCAAAAACTAAAACTAGAGAGCTTCTGTTTGTTTCATTAATATCAATTTGTTCCACTTCTGGTCAGTAATAACCACGAAATTGCATCATTCTTTTGTGTAAAACGAATCCAAATTGTTAAGCCAAAAACCAAAAGGATCTCAAGTAAGGCCAGCAAGAAACCATTGCAAGGCCAATACCAGGAAAAGAGAGAGAAAGAGAGAGGGAACAAAAGAAAAAGAACCGAAGAATGCACTCCAAGAAGTGCAGAAGCATCAATTAACCACGAAGGCAAAGACAAAGGAGCAACAAGATGTTGGCAAGGACACTCGAGAAAGCCAACAGAAAAAACCTCAAAATAGATAATAAAGATGGCCCGAAGTAAAGTTCTAGTACAAACCAACAAACTTGGTTATATTTATATACAATGTGTATTACATACACACACATACTATATATATACATACAGTCCATGTGGGTGAAGGGCTTATGGGACTCTCAAGCGGCTGTGGCTTGGCGGTGGTGAGGAAGCGGTTGAGGGGCCACGTTGGTCAAGCCTTGAGATTTTACGCAGCTGCGTAAGCTACGTAGCTCTGCCACACGATAAACCGTTATTATGTGCTACCTATATGTACTAGCTACTGTTTGTATGTGCGTTTGTATCTGTATATTTGTCAGTGTGTGGGTGAGCGTGCGTAGTAGTAAATAGTAAAAATGGCATAGCATACTTTTTTGGGCGCGCAAACGAAATACTGCACACAAACGACACGCAAGGACTTTTAACTATATTTAGACAGGTTATAACTACCTACAAGTTCATTTATAGCCGATTTGAATGAATTTATGGGTATTCGTTATTTTTTTAGAATTATTTCATTTTGTTTTTTTTTTTTACATTGTGCAATCAACTTTGAATTTAAACGAGAGAAAGGTCTACCGCACTCTCTCTCTATCTCATATATGATTATATTCGCATACTCACTACTGTCAGTGTGTCTTTCGTCTTTCTCTCTTTCTCTTACTTGATGCTCTTGCGCGCCAAATTCGCCAACAAACAATATTCCCTATGGAGTAGAAGGATTTCGGGTGGTAATGGTGCGTTTGGCAATAGGCAAAACAGAGGTCCTTCCTCTATGTGCAGCGTAGCGCAGCAAAGGTCCAAAAGAAGGAAAAAAAAATAGATTTTTGCCGACACACGCTTTCGAGAAGGATATTTTTACTACGCGATTTTTCGAAATTGCGAAATGTTATCGTCGTTAGACGGAGGGCACGCCAACACGCCAGAGCACACCGACGCCACCGACGACGCGAAAAGGGAGAGAAACGATTTATATGGCTGCGCGGCAATGTCGTCTTCGTCTCTTCGGCTTTTTGGCGCTCACCAAATACACATACACATACATACGTGCACGTACATATCACTTATATACACATACATATATATATGTATATAAATTTTTTTTCCAACGTTTAGGTTTGATTTTTTAATATCTATATATTCTTTATTTTATTTTTGATTTAATTCTATTTAGTTTTATATAACTTCATAGCCTGGCATAAATCGGCCCAGCCCACTTCTTTTAATACACTTTTTGATTTTGGAAAACAATTTGCAAAGCTTTTTGTTTGATGGTTTCTTTTATTTTTCTTTTGGTATCAATTTCTTTTTTCTGCTTTCTTGTTGAGGCGTCGCTTTTTGCTTTTGGTTTAATTCTAATATTGGATGGACCGCGATTTTGACCTTGTGTAGAAGCATCCACACTCGCCAGGTTCTCGCACCGAACTAAATTTAAAGCTTCAATTTCGAAAATACTCAAATTTTGGTAAATGTTTACTATTACTACTCGGGCCCAAAACGCGCTTAAACTACATAATTTTGGTATCAAACGAAAGAGAAAAATTGCACGAGCACGACCTCAGGTGCGCCTTGGCGATTTATTTCGTAGTTTTTGAGTAATTAACAAAAGAAAATTAATATTTTTAGCGGGACTATAGCTAAAAGTAGCTTTTTCCGGCTAAAAAAAGCTGTTCAATTTTGAGATGGTGTTGCCAAATGCCGAATTTTGGATAATCGAATACGCGGGCTTTTTGAATCTTTTGTTCGCACTATTCTCAACAAACGAAAATATTGTTGAGTTTACAATATTTCTTGATTTTATGGAACAAATATAGTTTAGAATACAATATTCGGCTGCCAGAGCAGCCAAATATTCCTCGACTTTTGAGATTAGATTAAAATATTTGGCTACCAGGGCAGTCAAACAGCGCGCCAAATAAAAAATAGCGTTTGACAACACTGAAATCTATCTCTACCCGATTTTTCCACTTTTCAACACTAAAATCTCGAGTAGTAATAGTAAACATTTACCCAAATTTTTAGCGGGGGTGGATTTTTTGATATGTGCTCCAAGCCAAATCATAAAGCTTGCCAGATGGCCCAAAACAAAAGTTAACCGAACGCCCGTCCGTTAACTCTGCGCGGTGACCCCTCGTTTATCGATAGTTATCGAATTTGAAAAAAATAAAAAAAGAACTTTTTAAGTTTGGCAGTTGTTTTTCTTCTTGCTTGTTTGCTTTTTATATACAAAAATATATATATTCATATATTTAGATATATTTGATTTATTTATAGAGTTGCTTGAATTCAACTTAGGTGTAATCATAGTAATAAGCGCTTGTGAAATTGTTTTAAAATCAATATTTTTCCATAATTATATGTATTGCTTTTAAAAACTATCAAATAAAATATATAAATACACTTAGGATTGTGTTTGTTTCTTGTTTTCTTTTTCCTTTTCTTTTTTTTTTTTTTTTTTTTGTTGGTTTTTGTTTGTGCTTTTTGTTTTCATGCCAGCCTTAATCAATATGAACACTTAATGTTTAATTAAAATCTAAAGTTATATGGATAATTTTTACTAATATTGTGTTTTGCTTGTTTTGTTTCTGATGATGGATATATAGAGATAGAAATTATACACTTATATAATAATATATTATATGCGTTTCATTTTTAGTTAGTCGTAAATAACGATTTTATGTTTGTGTTTTTTTTTTAGATTTTTTTTTTTTTTGAATATATATAATATGTACAGATATATTTGCTTAGCAAATTATGGCAAAATTAGTCTAGATTAAAACATTTTAACATCATAATTTCCTTCTTTTTAGTTTTATGCTTGTTATTTTTTGTTTGTGCTTTTGTTTTTTCTTTTTAATTCATTGCCATTTAACATTTTTGTCCTCTCTTGGTTCAGCTGTGACCAATTTGGTCGGTTTTTGTCTTGTGGATTTTGTTGGGTTAGTTTGGGAATTCATGATGAATGAATATGCAAAGCGTTGGATGTTTTAGTCAGCATTTCCCTCAACTTACACATTGTAATTTTAGTTGATTAGTCAAGTGATTTGTTTGCATTTCGTTATGATTGTTAGTAAATGTTAATCATCTCAAATTATGAATGACTGAATGAATAAATGAATTGAGTGGATCGTTCATAATCATCTGAGCTGAGCCTGAGTCTACAAAATAAATACCTTTCTATCCAGCTTTTAGCTGGCCTTCATCTATCATATTTTTTTCACTTATTTTACATTCATTTTTTTCTCTCTTTGCTTTAACTTTTTGCATTCTTCAGTAAATTAAACTATAAAAATTAATCCAGTTTTGCCTTGCTTATACCTAGAAAGTTTACATTTAAAAATTATATTCTCTGTTTTGCATTATTTTCTTATTTTTTTTTTTTTTTTTTTTAGTTTTTTGTAATTAATATTTTTTATATATATAGATAAATAGACGAAAAAAATAAAGAAAAAGAAATTTTCAATGAAAAAATTAACTTATTTTTTAAGAAACTAATTAACTTTTCACAAAAATAATTTATATATATATATAGAAGAAACACTTAAACTTTAAAAACTGTTTGGGCGGGGAGAGAGTGACAACAATGACGACGACAACGACGACAATATGGTGGAAGCTATTGCTTAGTTTCCACTGCCAGTCAAGGCAACATTCTCGCGATTTGCCAGCGAACTGCTGCTGTTGCTTTGCCCAGTCACCAATTCACCATCCTCATCGCCCAGATATTCATCTGGCTTGTGACTAGAGGCGGGCGGCGTTAGCAAATTATCAGGAGCGCGCAGCGCCGTGGCAGGTGAGGCCTGAGTACGAGCTCGTATGGCATGCAATGCATCCTGAGCCATAAGTAATTCGTCCTAAAAGAGTGAGTAAGAAAGATTTTTGTGAGTTTAGAGTTGCAAATTGACAAACAGAGACAGAGACAAAGAAAAGAAACACTTTAGCCGATTCGTTTGATACTTACATACATGTCCATGGTGGTCGTATGCGTTTGAATGATATGAGAATCATCGGTGACTATATTGGGGCACACATGGGCCAAGCTAAATTTATTGCTCACTTGTTCGTTCTGCTCATTTAGCTGGAGGAAAGGGGCCCTTTTTGATATCACCCTAAAGAAGGGCTCCATCCAGAGGGCACAAGGTTGTATCACCTGCCAATCGAGACCAGAACAACGCAAAGCCGTTTCCCTGCAAGAAATAGAAAAGAGTTGTTGGTTAGTAAATTGCCTTTTTTTCATTTATGTATATGTATCTCTTTTGAGTGACACTTACCGATTGAATGTATGACTAATGGCTGCCGCAGCCAGGACTGAATATGGATAATTTGCCATACCCACATCGAGAGTGCATAGATCCAATAGCTGCGATGTCTGCACAAATTCATAGCCAGAGAATTGTGGATAAATGAAGGCATCATCAGAGCAAACTCCTGCGGCTATGCCCCCATCATTTGCAGCCTGCTTGCCAATCTGAGAGAAGGATGCCGGTGTACGATTGTTCACATTCAATTGCATATAGACACCGAGCCATCCGGTGACCGTAATGGGACTTATCTCCCAATCTAGAGCCTGCAGCAAGTACTTCTCGTACTCCAGAATATCCTTCTCGGTGCAAGCCCCATCAGTGACATAGGCAAATTCACCGATTTTCGGTGGATAAATCTCCTCAACTTTGGCGGCCACAAACAAACAGGTAATGCCTATCAACTGGAGATGTGTCTTCTGGACTTTTCTTGCCTTGTGCAGATAACGATCCAGATAGTCTACAGCCAAATAGAATGTTTCCCGATGTAGTTTATACACTTCACAGACTTCAATCAACCAGTCCAGTAGAATGGCTCGCATACGTGGCTGCAGGCCCGGATGTGGCTCCAACATGGTAATACTTCGCAGATGAGAGTCCTGTTCATCCCGCTGGCACATTAACTTCCATACATCAGCTGCATTGGCCCATGAAAGAGCGGGCAATGGACATTGCCTAACTGTAGTCTCTTGGGCGGGTGACATGCATTGATTAAATGACACATAATCCTCCAGCTTCACAGTTTTCACTTCGTGTATCGAATTTCTATTTTGCCGGTTGTATGTCAAATAAGCATCCATGGTCTTGACATTGGGAACAGTTGACGACGAACTGCTGCTCTGTGGTTGCTGCTGCGGAGCCGGAGTACGTTCATCATTGCTTGAGACTGGGGACACTGTTGACGAATGAATCTCCTCATCGTCATCGTCTTCTTCCTCATCGAGAGAATAATCCTCGCAACTATCGTCCAGCACATCATCTTCATCCTCATCCAGTTCTTGCTCATCTGATTCAGCAGCTAATGTGCTGCTACTGCTGGTCACTTGATCTTTTGCATAGCGCACCACAACAGGCGATAACTTTGACCCACCACGATCTGGACTTGGTGGACTGTCTGGACTGTCTGGCAATGGACTGTGCGAGGATTCGGGTAATTCCTCAGCTGGTGAACTGCGTATACTGAGCAGTTCTTGGGTATTTTGGGCATCGGCGGAAACCACTGGCGATGTGTACACCGATGAGAGATTGCTCTGATCACTGCCATAGAGAGCAGGCAGACGTTGTTGACGCTTGGCCGATGGTGGCTCGAAACCGAGTTCGGGATCCTAAAATGACAAAAATATAAAAAAAAAAAAAAAAACTATTTAGATTTCCAATCGATTTTTTTTTTACCCTAATAAAACTTTTCATAAATGTGATAAGCTTTTTTCAGATTCATAATTATCATTGTTTACTTAATTTAATGTTCATTTAGTAAGTATAATTAAATTTACCATTTCAATGAATTTGCGCTTCTGTTCCAACTTCATAATAACATGAACCAACAATTTAAATAAAAAAAGTCCGAAAATTGAATAAAGACCAAGTCAATAATTAGATCAATAGATCACTAAAGGGAAAGGATCTTCCAGTTCGTCGTTCACACGGTTAGTGGGAAACGTGTTTCGAATTAATTGCCAGCCGGTTTAGTTTCAATGAAGGATGAGCAAAAATTTATGTGGGCACGCCTGTCAAAATGAATGTATAATCCTTGTCGAGGACCTTTATATTCTCTTGCAGTCTTTGGTTGGTCGACAGCATACACCCGCACAATAGACAAAAGATCGAGTACAAAAACCGGATCGTTCAAATAAAATACCGAAACAGAGACCGAGTCGGGGGGCTAACAGGGATATATAACAATAACACTTTGGTTTGGGGTATCGTGAGAAATTGAGACTTGAGAGAGCAAGAGATAACTTTGTATTGCACTATGTAATAATTAATAATTTAACAGCAGTCTTTGGTTAATTAATTTATGTTGCCGATGTAATTGTTATTGTTAATATTTGTTTATAATTCTTTGGTATAAGTTAGAAATGTTTTTTATTTTGCAAAAATTGTTTGGCACTTAAAACATTTTCGATGATAATTTCTTGATCTTGTCGAAAATCCGGTTCTTAAATTAGTTTTTTGCACTCAGTTTCAACTTTTTGCTACTTCTTCTTTCATTTTACTTCTTGCTTATTATTTTTGTTCTTTTTTGTTTTTTGGTTTTAGCGCTGTTTGTGTTGTGTACCAAACGCGTTGACTTGCGCTGTGCAACTGAGCTCGACGCCCGTCGTTCCAGATCGCCGATCCCCGATCGTTGTCGTTATCCTGCTCAACGAATGCAACGACGAATAGATTTTAGGGGTTGAAAATGCCGTTGCATCGGCATTTCTTCAAAATACAGAAAACAGGATCGAATGAATTGTATTTTGTATCTCCCTCTATTACTGGTTGTCTCACTCTCCCTTTCTCTGTCTCGCTCAGGGAGTTTAAGGGTAGGTTCTCGGCCCGTTTCTTAAGACCATTTTTGCATTGCAGCATTTTTCGCCTTCTGGGTGTTTATCAGCCAAACAACAAATCCCTTAGACAGCGACCAAGACGGTCCGACCGACGGCTGCGCCTGATCCTTTTTACAATTATTTTTGTCAACATTTTTTCCCCCTCCCAGGTAGACAGACGCGACGCTAGGAAAAATCACTACCTACATAATACATACAATTCTCTGTCCTTTTCTGTTCAATGCATTTCTTAACTACTTTTGGTAGGTATTGTTGCCCTTTGGCTCGAGGCAAGCTGCATGGTCCAAGTCTAAGATCTTAGGAGCTCGAGGTTTTTCTACTGTCTTTGGACAATAAATTATCTAAGGGCAGACATCTAAGACACTCAACAACAACAAAAACCGAGTCCAGGGCGTTGCAAAAGCCAAAATGTAGAGCAATGCTAATGGAACCACAATCTGGATGAAAAATGATCTGTGGACCTAAATGCTCAAGAGAGGAATGACTCATTTTGCTGTCAATAACCTTAAGGAATCAAAGTATCCTTATAAGTTCCAATCCCATGCACATTCTCTACCTCACACATCATAAAAGCTTTACTGGCTCATTAAAGATTTTTCACATAATTTCTACGAAAATGGGGGAAAAATTTTATGATATTTATGTGACATTTTTAATTGTTTGAGTAGGTTTGCCTTCCAAAGCACAAAGAAACAACGACACACACCCCAAAGAAAAGGTAAAGAAAAGCAAGGGAAGATGACAATTTGTGCCATGACAGGAAGGTCCAGTCAATCTTAGATGCATGACAAATTTAATTTCTTATTCTTTTTCGACCCAAACTGCATGCAGCCAGCCAGCCAGTCAGCCAACCCTCCACACATACACATACTCCCTCTTTTTTTCGTCTTCTGTCTTCTATAAAAGATTCTACTGATTTAGGTAATATATATACTGACAGACAGACAGACAGACAGAGCCAAAGAAAGGAGGAGAAGAATGGCAATTGCTGCATGGACACATGTCAAGCAAATGTAATTAAAATCAAAGCGTGCAATGGCATAAGAAATAGTAGTCAACTCAAAGCAGAACAGATTGTCCAACTCTTACTAACTGACATCTGCCGTTCTGGTCAAGCATGAAGAAGAAATTGGAAAATTTTCATGATTTTTATGACATGATCCGATGATCACTGCAAAGATGTAAGCAAATTTGTTCAACTGTAAAGTGAGTAAATGTTTTCTTGTGTTTTTGTTGCTGTTCTTGTTCTAAATAAGATCTGGATCAGAACCCAGTAAATATTAAAAAAGGGTTGCAGAGCTTAACAAGGGTTAAACACTATGGTAATCGGTGTGTGCCCTCTCCCATAAGCCGCTGCTGCAGCTGCTGCTCATGATCTTTAGACATTAGTTAAGAGCAAAAGTTTCCTTTACACTGCATTTTTCATATTCAATTCAAACCAACCCACTAGGACACCCAAAACATAAACTCGAAATGTCACTGGGAAGTCCATTTTCAATATGAAGATGAAGATTATGTTGTGTGTGTTGGTCCAAAACAGAGCAGATGATGCAATGCCACACAACACAATATGACAAGGACCAAGAAGAAGGCAGCCAGCCAGGCTGCCATTCAGTCAAAAGTAAGGGAACAATTGTCGTAGTCCTTCCTTTGTGTGTTGGCATTCTGTCCCCTTACCTTTACTTAAGAAGAAAAAAGTCCCCCTACTACGGCGCTTATGTGTCGTAATCTCACCGTCAGCCGTCTCGATTCTACTGTCGGCCGATCGTCGTCGTTTGGTTGTTGTAAAAACTGAAACACCTTTTGCTTTTAGTCAACCTATCGACGTGACGCAACGTAAGCGTGGGTCCAGGTGTAACTTTTGTTGTATATATGTATATATATATATAAAGTAATATGCATTGTTGTTTCTTTTCTATTCATTTCTGTTATGTTTCTTCGAGTTCCCCCACATTCGAGTCTTTTGATAAAATTTAATTTAGTTTTCTTTTGGATTATTAACAATTTTTCTACTCTTCTCTGTCCCTCTCCCTCTCTAATTCAGTTTTACTTCTTCTTGGAAAATGTTTCAACAGTTTTCATTGATGATCTTTTTAAAGTTAGCTCAACTCGTTTGATCTCCCACAGGATATGTAACTTCACATCGCTCTCTTTTTATAACAAATGATATGTAAACATGCCGCACACACTCGCAATCCCAAAGGACAATAACAAATACTCATATTTCTTGTCATGATATCCTCAAAACTGACCTCTGGTCAGTTACACAATCATTTCACACAAAAGGGGTTAAAGTTTTATTCGCGGTTGTCCGCGTCATCTTCTTACATGACAAATATTTTTATGTTGTCTCACTTTGAGAAAACTCCATTAGGGAAATTATGTATGTCCGAGAAGTGGAGTTTGAGTGGCATGTAATTAATCATGCAATTGGCTAGATCCATGACCAAACGAATTTAGGCATAGCCTTGTTGTGGTGGGCTTTCGAATGAGATTTCGAAATGTGTGAAAACCCCAGGGAGGAGGGTAAAAGTGGACAAAGGATGAAACCGATAGAAATGCAAAATCCGCCAAAAAATAGAAGAAGTAATTAATGAACTTGAAAAGAAATACTTAAAGGAAATCAAACTATTAATTTAAATTTCTGTTAATAACTTTACTATTTTTTTTACGATTTTAATAGATACAGAATAGAACAGACAACTAACATTGTCCTATATGTATATTCAGAATATATATAAGTAAATATCGTTTTTAAAAGTATTAGAAATTCCATTTTTATATAATATAAAGATCAAGCAATAAACGTCTAGAAAAAAAGTCAATATTGAAAAATTTTAAGACAATGTGGAACATAAACTCTGCGAAAAATATGGAAAAGAAAATCACATTACGACGTAAAGTCCCTTAAAAACCTCTTTTAACTGCGGAATATTGTATCTTGTAATCTTACATTAAGATTTTTGATAAGTTCAAAAAAAGTTGTCGAACGTGAACGTTAACTAAGCTGAAAGCTAATTTGATTCTCATATATCTTTCAAAACAGATCTCTTTTCATTTTGATGATGTTGTTGCCTTCATTTGTTTATCACTGTCAGTTAAATAAAATCTTTTTTCTAACGAATAAAAACTTCAAATTACAAATCATTTTCCCCCTTTTTTCTCATTTTTCATATTCCGTCATCTATTCCTAGTTGGGATATGCCTTCCTGGGAAGCAAGAATATTGAAACAAAAAGCAGAAAAATCAAGTTTCCACAATGCTTTGTGAGATGCTTGACAGAAATCAAGCCTTGCACTTGATTGCAACAAACAAGGATACCCACAGCAGGCACAAAGGATAACCTTTAGCCCTTTTTGGGTGGAAAAAGATTTCGCTGATTTCATGCTTACACGAAACTAAAGAAAAGAAATGTACAGAGGATAACAGAAAAAGGGTTTACATTACACTGACAAATTGGTAAAATAATACCATAATTTTTATCCTTTTTTAACGTGAAGGAGCAAAACAAATATTGTATAATATTACAGAGAAAGCGAACAAGACGAGAAGGATCCCAGAAACAGATGCCTTCCGAATGGATGATTTGCATAAAACTTTAACGGAAATCTAATGAGGTAGCAGAACATTTGCATATCCAGCAATGGGTCGTCCATTTTTTATAGTTTCTCCTTTCTTTCTTTTACGCCACATAGCGCAAATGTCGTCTCGATGAATATTTAATTAGAGAGTGTTTGTGCAGGAAGAAAAATGAAAAAACTTTTTGCTTAGCGATCCTTGAAAAGGATAAGGCGTCAGTCCATCCGCCTAAGGAACAACCCCTCCAGACGATCCTGTTGTGGTTAGCTGGCTGTCCCGATGCGACCCATCCTTGTCGTCTAGTCGTGTTGATCTAGTTTCTTCTTCAGGCACGCAACGCGTTTACCGCATTGCAATGTTTCCTCCCATAACTATCACAATTTCAAATTTCCACATTTGGGTCTTAACGGACATTTACCTTGACTTTTTGAGCAAGAAACTACATACCGAAGGGAAAACCACCCCTGGCGGGAGACGACGACGACAACGCCGACGGTTCGATCGACTACTCAAGGTGTGCGCTTAAGCGCAACATCGTCGTCCCCTTTTATTATTTATTTTTTCGAGTCCTGTGCCGCATATGCTTAACATATTGGCAAAGAACCCTGGAATTCTGGAGGAGAATGGGTGGACAGAGGAGGGGGGCAAATATTGTGTTTTTTTTTTTTTTTAAAAATGACATTTGTTTTGCAAGGGAACTCACTCTCTACCAGCTTGCTGCTAAAAAAGCATTTGCAAAAACAACCCAGACTCAAAAAAAAAAAAACATGAGAAAAATAAAAAAAAAAAAACAACCAACATTTCTGCAAGTTCATTGCACAAAGTTCCTGAAAATCTTTTGCACCAATACAGCTGCTGCTTGTCTGGATCTCAATCATTCTCTTTCTCTCTATTCCTTTCTGCTTCTCTGTAGGAGAACAGAAGCCCATTGTGTTCTTGACTTTGATTGCAGCTACTTGAGAAAAAGGACCTTCCCGCTGATGCTGCTGATGTTGCAGCCAGACACTGGTGATTCTTCTATTGCTAAATGAGCCTTTTCTTTGGCATTAAGTAGCATTTATATTTTCGGGCTCATCTTTGCTCATTGTTTGCACCAAAGATCACACGTTCCTCTCGTTCTCTACGTGACTAACGGCTTATTTGGTTAGAGCTCAACCCAGGCAAGATAAAAGAAAGATCTCCGAATGGCTATCAACTCAAATATTCACTTCAATATCAATTATTTGTACGCTCAAAAGAACAAGGTCTAACTAGACCAAATAGATGGGTTGATAAGTGAAATTGGAAAAACATTTCAAATACAATATAAACATTATTAGGGAAACGATATAAGAAGAGAAATCAAAGAGCATTCTACTTTGGTTGGATATAGCTTCACTTATCCATATTGCACATTAAAATTAATTTTTTCTAATGAATTCCATATTTAAGCACAGACACAGAACTAAAAGAAACTCTTTAAAGTATTTAATCATGATATAAAACAAAACCCCAAGATCGTTTGGGTCATTAGGCAGCTGTATTGCCATTTCCTTGATAAGATTTCGCACAAAAATGCAACTGAACAACAACTGAGACTGGGTATCAGCGAGGTCAAACTTAAGCTGATAATGCTATTTCATTCATAAAACTTATCGACAATGAAACTAAACGCTTAGACTTAGACTTACCTTAGTGTCATCATTTGAATCGGTAGTCAGTCGCCGTTTACGTTTATTGGAGGTACATAAAGCAGAAGACGATGTTGCTACATTTTGATTATCACAAGAACACATGTCCGTAGAGGAGGAGGAGGAGGAGGAGGAGAAATTTGAAGAAGAGGCGGGTATAGAGGCTGTACTGGAGGTGGAGATGGAGGTAGAAGAAATGCAGTTTCCTAGCTGTTGTTGTTTTGCTAATGCAGTTGTTGGTTGATAGACGATAGAATCAATTGTTGATGAAGTTGTTGTTGCTGTTGTGTTGCTAGTGATAATGATGCTGCTGCTGCTGGCGACGACGACAATGTTGCTGCTGCTTATTGCGGGGGTGACTACTACTGCGGTTCCATTCGATGGCTTTCTGCTGCTGCTGCTGGTGGTTGAGACACTATAAGAGACAATGGCAAACATTAGAAACAGTGGTAACACTTTATATAGAATATGATTGAATATTCTGAGTATTAACTGTTTAATCAACAAATACTTTATTTTATTTGTTATTTTTACAGATTTTACACACAAATTTGATTAAAATTATCCCTTTTTCTTCTTTTCAGTGCAACTTTCTTTCTCTCATGCTCAGCTATTCTAGTCCCAGTGTGAATCATTTGTGGGGATCAATCGATGCGAGTGAAATGTATTTTTGGCAAAATATGAAAGTAATTCAATATGCGTCGCGTTCGTTGTTCCAAAGCGAAATTACATAGGGGCGCGTACACGTATTGAGAAAAAGATACAAAAAGGAATATTGTACATACATAAATTCATTGAATTTTGACACGGATTGAGAGCAGCGACATTGAGATTGGGTTCGCAAAGAAAATGAAGACAGGGGTAGGGGGCATCATGTGTAGCGCCCAAAAACGGATACATTAATATTTAACATCCGGGAAATTGAAATCAAGATGAAAATCGTAACTCAAGAGGAATCGAAAGGCTTTCCCCTCGAATGAAATTAAGCAATTTTGGCAAATTTGCATGCACATTATGCATAATGCAAGAGGCTGGCAGGCTGTAGGCAGGCAGTTAAGGAAATTACCCTCCTTTTGAGATCCCAGACAGATGTTTTGTATCTCATCTCAAGTGAAGGAAGGAAAATAAGAAAATATAACTGCACTTCAGGTAATTCGTTGCGCGAATTTTTCTGTTGTTGTCGTTTTTTTCGCAAACTCCTGTTTTTTTTCATTTAACCCCTAAGGGAAGAGCAGCAGGAATAGGAGAGGAGAGGGACCAACGACCAACACTATAACAAAAGGTGCCAGGGGGTTCATTAAAGGAATCTTATAAAAAAGGGCTGCTGCACATAAATTCAAATGCTTAAGCCATTTTTCTTTGGCCAAAGGATTGGGATCGGCATCAGCATCGAGTCTTGTGTGTATGTGTGTGTTGATCCTTGTCAAGGTTAATGCTGCAGTTCGGTCGCTGCTTTATCGATCCCGTTTAATGGTTTAATGAACAAGAAAAAGTAATCACGTAGTAAATTACGAGGAAATGAAATCGCTTAAAAATGAGTTATGGAGAAAGGTGAAGAAGAAGAAAAATTAATGGAGAATACGTGCACACACACAAACTCACAATCAAGCTGGGGGAAGGTCAAATGAAATTTGTCAATTCTTGGTGAAAGTTTTTTCTGTCTTACACCCGAGCCCTTTGCGGCGTGGAAAAATCTTGTTCAGGATTTGTATTTCTTATATTTTTAGGCTTGGGTGTGAAAAGAAAACCTAAATGGTAGAAAAAGCGGCAGCTGTAAGATCTTGAAAAGGGTGGGGGGTGCTGGCTAGGATCTTTAAGGAAAGGAAATTCCAGCGAAATCATATGCATAATAAGTAATAACGTGCCTAGAGTAAGAACTAGATTATATTGATAATTTTACAGCAATCTAAACAATTTTTTAATATTTGGGGTCAAATCATTGAAATCATTTCTCAGTTAAAACCTTTTTTTTTAGAATTTTTCTTCTAACAGAATTTGCTTTCTAAGCTTTATCTGTTTTGATTCTTAACGGTTTGCAGCATTTTTTTTCTAAACTTTTCCTTTAATTCAATATAGTTGTTTGTAAAAAACAAAAAAATTTTTCACCTTATAAGTATGCAACGATTTTTTAAACATAACCTCAAAAATTTGTTGAAACTATCTACAATTTAAAAATGCATTTTTTGATAAATTCCGTTACAGTTTTGGACTAGATATTTTTGCAACACATACCAATAATTATGTCGCACACATGTTGACTACAAAATATGTTCCATAAAATGGACTATCAACTAAGTGATCGAAATGATGATCACAGTAAAGATCACAAGAGAGGGTGGGACTGGCGCGCACATGACAAGCCAAATGACTGGGCAGTTATACAATTATGGTCAAGCTAGGGCAGGGACAATATTAAACTCAATTAATTTTTACGACAGGACATGACTTTAACTAAAAAAGCCACAAAAAGTGCGCTATGACAACATTATCAAATGAAAAAAGTAAAACACAACCCAACATTGAGGGGGAAGGACGGCCAAGCTCATCACAACGATGATGATGATGATGAAATTGTTGGTTATGCCTGGCCAGAGGCTAGTTTCTGGTGGTTGACGGTGGCGTTTCTAAAACACTTTCCAACTCCAATGACATTTTCGCGCGCAATTATATCCTAATCACACGCAGACCCAAAATAAAAGAGTAGAAGCCTAAACAGAAAAGGTCCTTTCGGGTGTAGAGGAATGCTAGTGCGACACTTGGTTATCATTGTCGGTCAGAGTACATTTTAACACCTACAACCATCTGTTTTTTTTGTTTTGTCTCCTGTCCTTACTGAACTTGACAGTGAAAATTCATTTTTTAGATTATCTCACTTTGGCTTGACTCCTGCTGCGGGTTATTCAGGCATAACCATGCCATCACTTTATAATTATAAGAACGCTGCTGCTATTAGATAAACATCATTTTTGGGAACCGAAAGAATGAAAGAATTAAAACAAGCCAAATGTGCTACTACAACCTACCAGGATAGTTTTAACCGACAAAAACAAAACTCCAAAAAGGAAGTCGCCACAGGAAGTCAGTTGAAGAATTAGACAGTTTTGTGAAGTTTTCTAGTTTCTATGAGGGGTGTTAATTGGCTGGTCGCTCGGTTCGTTGATCGCAACGCGCAAAGAAAGTCTCCTAGAGAATTATGCAGGTTGAGAGAAAAAGGCAAGCAAAGATACAGATTTTCTTATGTATGAATATCTCCGTCTATGTCTATCTTCAAAAATTAGCTTTATATCTTTAATTAAAACAGGTATTTTTTAATTAATCAAATTTATTTATAGTTATAACTTTATTTCGCATAAAACTTACAATGATCTTGTATTTGATTTGAGAACTTACCTTTTGCCATATAAATCCATAATTATACGGCCTCGACGAGCCGTTTGAAATTGGAAAGTGATTGTTAATTGAAAATGTATTCAAATGCTGCTGCTTCTTATAACACGCGCAGCGATTCTTGAAAATTAGCAATGCATAAATAAGAAACTGAAAATAGACAAAGAATTACAATTATAAATATTTATTTATTTAAAAAAACATTCATTTAGATAAGGATTTCCCTTCGATTAAACTTTAAATGTTAGCTACATCTCTTTAGACTGTGTGTATCCAGAAGACTTCTTAAATATGGGTTAAAAGTAATCATCTATTCCTAGACATTTTAGTGGAAAACATTTTGGAAATATCACAGTCTAATAAACATAATTTAGCATATCGTAAAAGATCTGAAATATGTATGTTTTCGAAAGAGATTTCTCGCTGCAGAAGAAGCTGCCCCCTACCATGTTCATACATCACAAGGACATCACATGTTACATGTCCTGCATGATATTTTACAATTGACTATTATCAGTAGTTAGTTTTTGGTGTATCTCTAAAAAGGGACCCACATAAAAACAACATGGATTGACGGACACACAAACACAACATATGACCCAACAGAAGAGAGAGAGAGAGAGAGAGACGAGGAGTCGTCTTGAACACAGCATGTGGTCGAGGAGTTTTCCCAACGTCGAAGAAACCCAAAACAAATTTGTTTACGTGAGTTTTTCGTTTCGAGAAAAACCCTCTACAAAATTTTAGCAAATGGTCAAAAGTAAATATTTTTCCAATGTTGTAAAAATAGACTTAAGAAAGATATTCAAATTACAATAATGAAATATCTAGAGGATATATGGTAGAGGAAAACTAGGTATACAGGTGGTGGGATAAGTCCAGCAAGATGGACCATCATTTATTTAATTTATGAGAATTTCCACGAGTCTTGATGGCAAAGGTGCCCCTTCTGGGTTCCTGTGTCAGGTGTTTTCTTGAATTCGGCGCATGCGCAACGTCAATTTCTAGTGGTTTTTACAGCGCTTAATTATTTCTGTCTCTCATCTAAATGTTGTGGCACCTGTTGTATGTTGTATCTCTGGCTAGAGATCCTTCTGCTGCAACTGCGGGCAGGTGAATGCCACCACCACCACCACGACTACCATCAAAGCCAGTATGCCAGTCGGCAGCTGTTGATAGTAGAAAAACTTGCCCCCCCCTTCTGCTTCACTTCACTTCGCTTGTCTAAAGGATTTTTGTATTGTGTAACTTCAATTGACTTCCCCTCGTTTTCTTTTGCTAATTGTTGTCCCGCTGCTGGCCTTCGTTTTTTGGTATCCTGTTTTTCTTTTCGGTTTCCTTTATTTCCTTCCCGTTTTTCTCCTTTTTCCTCCCGTTTTCATGTGTGACATATGGGCCTGGCGTTATATTTGCCACGATTTATGGCAATCTTGGGCATGTCCTGCCATTCACATCGACACCTTTTTCGCTTTCCCACCCTTCTGAGCTCTACGGCTTTTTTAGTTAACGACTTTCTTTTCAATTTCTTTACTGTATTTCAATGTTATTTTTCCATTTCTTTGCCTTTTTTTCCTAAACACAATATTTTCACTTTTTTCACACTAATTGCGGATATGCCTACTAATTAATTACGTTCCTTTCTTCTATTCACTGAGTTTTCACTTCCTTTTTCGTTTCGTTTGCAACCCTCCGTTTTTCTTTAGTGTTTCTTGGCCATTTAAAAAGTTAGTTACATAAGAAACTATGAATCGAATCATAGACACAATTATTCTTTAAACAAAAATATTGAATTGTAGATAGATTTAAATAGTTAAAAGAAGATCAGCAACATTTCGCATGCTCTATAGATTTTTTATTAATCAAGAGTTGAAAGTTCGCAAAACTATATGAATGAAGATTAAAAACAAAATTGATAAGAAAAATAGAAAACAAACAAAAATTCAATTTAAATATATGTTTGTACGTATAAACAATAAATAGTCATTTTCATAATCTTTTGGTTTATATGTTTAGATTTCAGGTAAGGTAGATCAGTGATAGAGACTTGGAATCTTTATTAATTGTCCACTTCACTTTTCAATATTAATAACTCGAACTAACATTAATAAATGACTAACTAATTGCAAGGACTACCCACACACACACACACACAGGTGACACTGCGGTGGTTTAATGAAGATTAAGCGAAGTTACTAAGAATTCTGCTGCTGCAGAGAGACAGGTAAACAAATATGTATATGAATAATTTCGAGAGTATAGAGAAAGATGAAAGGCGCTGACGATAAAGATAGAAGAATGAGAAGACTAACTCTCTTCTAACCATTCCCACAAGCCTAATTAGAGAATGGATGAGTAAATTTGTTTACCTGAAAACAAAAACCCAAGGTCAACACGGATTTAACTGGAATTGTTGTGAGAGGAAAAAAAAGGAGGAAGCACAAGGAAAAAAAAATATGTATATATATTCCTGCTCACATCTATATTGTATGTATGTATATTTACTTTTCCCATTTCACACACAAGGAAATAGAAAAACACAATGGCAATGTATGTATGTACATATGTAGTATATAGTGTCTATATAGGGAACACAAGAGGAAACGACTGCAAAACCAACAACTGAATGCAACTTGAGGCAAGACGAAATTAAAGAGGAATGCGCAAAAATGTGCAAAACGTAAGAGAGCGAGTCTCAGCAAACAGGTCTCAGGGTCTTGAGGCATCCCGAGGTCTTCTTCTCACTCTCTCTCTCTTTCTCTCTATACCCAAGTGTCTCAAAGTCTCATATCGTCGTGTAGTCGCAATTTTCGTTTCGTTTGTGCGTCCTTTTTCGGTTTGAAGTTGCATTTTGGGCTGCACATTGCCACATTTAGATACATTCCTAAGATACTCGAGATAAATGCATATGTATCTTGGCTTTGGCCTGTGTCTGGAGTTTCTTCTGCTCCGTCTGCAATTAGTTGGAACTCCAAGTGGGCAAAAAGAAAAAGGAAGAGAGAAGAAGGAGGAGGAGGAAAACAAAAAAGTAAAATAAAACAGGAAAGTCGATCGCAATGATGGTCCTCTCCGCTAGTGTGTATTATGTATCTCAAGAGGAGTCGTCTTCGTCGTCGTCGTCGTCATCTCCTTCGTCTTGGTCTTGGTCTTGATCGTAGTCGTGTGAAAGTAAGACCAGCAAATCAAAGTTCGTTCTTGAATGGACGACAGCCGTTCCAGTTCCAAGAATTGCCGGCCTTGAAGTAGCCGTTAGGACCATTCAACGACGCCGACGACGACGACGACGATGCGCTCAATTGATTATTTAGTTTATATTTAGCAGCGATTTCAAAAAGGGATTGAACCCCCTACTACTACTACTCAAGTGCCTGCGGTGCCACATCCGTATCATTTTGAATGGGATCCTTGACTATCCATTCCTATCCTTTTGTTTGACTAAACGTAGAAACTGTTTATCATTGTTATTTTTCTTCGTTCTAAGGCTTCTTTTGGTGTTTTTAGGTACAATGAGAAATACTTTCCTTCGCCACTAATATTTGTAAAACATTCCACACTTAATAATTGAGAAATCTGTATGCACATATTTTTTTTTGGTTTTTCCTTCGAAATCATTACCAGAAGAAAACAAATTTCACGTCCAAAAAAAAGGGGCAGGTGAAATGTGCTATGTGTAAATATATAAAATATGAGAATTTCATATTTATGATTTCTAAAATATCCTTTTGATTTCTAGCCGCTCGAGAGAGAAAAGAGAGAAAGGGCCAAATTTAATGTTTTTGTAAATTGCCATACAAAGAGACTTATCAAATACAGTGGTTATCCTTTTCAAACCGTTTATCATTGGAAATTATATGTTTTTCAAGCTGAGCAACTGAGCAATATCCATATATGAGAATCAGGACTTTGTTTTTCTAAAATTTAGACGATTTAAGGTAATCAAATGTATATGGATAGATATAGGTTGTATGGACAGAGAGTATATAAGGCCTCCATCAGTCCCTATATAAAGAAATTAAAGGTTAGGATAAGACGTATTCAAGAAGGACTTTCATTTTAACAAAGTTTATATAATTTTGTATTGACCTTTGATAAGCTCCTATATAAAGCCATTAAACAGTAAATATTGTCCTAGTAATTTCAAAACCTCGTAATTTATGAAAATTTTTATTAGATTTAAGCAATTTCAGATGAGTATGTAATGTAATGTATTTTTAACAGCTTTTCTTCTTCTTTGCATTGAGTAAAAGAATAAATAGTTCCAAGAAAATCCTTAACCATATTTAAATAAATAAAAAGGGCCCTAAAAAGTTTCATAATTGTTTATCAATCCATGAACTATGAATTCCATAAGATAATGAGATAATTTTGAATATTTTTTCTTGATAATTTTTCACTTAAAACCTTCTGAATGGTAACAATAGAATCCTGAACTAAATAAAACTTTGCCATAAACTTAAGCAATGGACATGAATAAAAATAAATTTAGAGATGATCATTTTCTGTTTCTGTTAGATAGATACATATCTCAAAAAAAGAAGAAAAAACACTTGTATATACTGTGCTTATACACACACATGCCAACCTACTCAACCCGCCCCAATCCACCCATTTACTCAGCACACACACACTGACACACACACACATTCATACTTCTTACCTCTAACCCCACCAGCAACCCACTCAACAAGTTTCTATCTAGAAAACAGCAAATTTATAAAACGCAAAAAACCAAAAAAAAAAAAAAAAAAAGCTTTGCAAAAATGCAAAAAAGGAAAAAAGAGCGCGCAAAAGCAAAAACCTAACAAAACAACAAAAAGTCGAACAACGGCAAAGAAATTGTAGCAGGTAAAACAAAAAACAGCAACAACAACAACAAGAACAAAAGTAATATCAATGAACTCCAGAGCGTACACGGAATGATCGGCTTAGAAGAGTCGAAGTACATGAAGTTACTACTACTACCCAAAGATTCGGTTTTTGCGCCACTTTTGACATAATTTAGTTGCCTTTTGTTGTTGTGTGTTACTCATTTTCTGTTTCTCTGCTTTGTGGTTGTGCTTCGTTTTCGTCAAGTTTTCAGAAAGGTTCTCGAGTTGAACTTTTCCCGCCGCCGCCATCAGTTCAGTTGTCGTTGGCGTTGGCGTAGACGTTGGCGCAGACGCTGTTGGTCGACGTTGAAAAAAGTTTTTGTTTGTTGTTGCTGTCGACGACTCACGATGTCGTCGTCGTCGTTGCCGTTGACTATGTGAAGGGGAAAACACGAACGAATAACGTTGACTTCTACGTCAGCAGCGACGTCGACTCGTTGTTCTGATTGGAATAAAACGGAAGAGCGCATTCCTATGTATTGGTGAGCGCCGGCAGTGCCTCTGCCGCAGCAAGCACCGCTGCTCAGTGGGAGCGCATTTCTCTGCTTATGTGTGTGTGTGTCATTGGAGGGAATATAAAAATGAGCATGGGGGGAATGGAAAAGAATGGAGAAATATACAACAAAGTGGCGCGAATTAGGCGTTTTGTTGGCGCAGTTTCGTTGCTTTTACCGCCCAAAATCTATGTGGAATGGCGGGAAAAGTGCAATTCGGGCGGGAGATACGAGATAGAAAGAGAGTGAGAAAGATTAGAAAGTGTTGGCACAAAGATATGGATCACGGCATTACGTTTATGCAAGCAAAATTGAACGCAAAATGAGTTTTGTCTTCTCGCGGCCAACACTCAACTCTCCTGCCAAAGGAGCAACAGGAACACTTCACCTGAAAATCTCCTTTTGGGGCTATTTGAAAATTTCATCACATCCTTTTTAACAGTTTACATTAGAAACTCTTAATAGAAGCACTTGTCATGCATTTGACCTAAATCTCTGGCATTGCCTACTAGCCTAGTGAGAATGAATTTCCTTACTCATACTCTCTTATCAGAAAATTCCTTTTTCAATGTGCAAATAATATACTGATGGATGCCTAGGAAAAACTAAAAATAGTTCAGTGAACTTTATTTTTTATTTTTTTGCCATATTCTTATTCACAGTCAGGTTATAAGTGGAATTGGGGAGGCATCATCATTAACCACCACCGGTTTCTGTCAGTTAACCCACCGGGCCATCCAATTGGTCTTATTGGACGGCGCACTATATTCGGCTTCCAATTGGTCATGTTGCCTTTGAAGTTACATATATTTGGGCACAGTTAAAATCATTTTTGTTAAATAATTTATAACTTAAATTTTTAGCAAAAAGAAAAAAATGCAAAGACACGACGACAACGGGGCCGCACACTTTTACACACACACACACACTGTGCGAGAGAGAGCGAGCGAGAGAGCAGCCCTCAGTCTCTTCTGTCCACACACTTGTCACACGCGTAATAAATTTTTTCGTTCTTCTTTTTAGATTTCATTTCACACACACATGATTTTTGCAGTAAATTTTATATATTGTTTCTTTTTATGGAATTTTAATGGCACAGTTTTTACCTTTAAATTGCAGATAGATTTACAGGATCATTAGAAGAGAATAATCCGTTAAATTTGACATTACAAATTGGTAAAAGAAACAAATTTTGTACGTGGTGCTGCGCACTTGAAAAAAATTTAATTTTTTTCTACGTCGTCGTCACGCCGGCAGCAGCAGCAAAGTGATTGGCTCACTGAATTGTTGGTCACCCAAATTGGTGGAACCGGGGCTAAAGCGTCGACAGAGACACACACACACATACACCTCGATCGGCGGCAGCGAAATGAAAGAGAGAACGCGCCAAAACAAGCTGATCCGAAGCGCCAAAAAAATGCAACAACATAGAGGTTTGTTGTAGTTGTTGGTAGATCAACTGACATTTGAAAGAGCGGGAACGAACAAGACAGAGAGAAAGAGAATTCAAGTTGAGAGAGAGAGAGAGAGGCAGAATGAGAAGCGATCTGGAGCGCAAAGCAAACTGAGAAAATTAGGGGGAGGGGGAGATGAAACACTGCTGGTGGCATACACAGATGGAGAAGAAGAATCAGGCCTGGTGGCATTTCATTGAATGGAATTGGAGCCCAGCAGCAGCGGCAGGAGCAGAGGTAGCTTCAACATGTTCAAGTGACGCCAACGTCAGTTGGGGAAGTTTATTCTGCCACCACTGGCATTCCAAATTTGTGTGCATTAGTATTTGTGAGACAAAACAGCTGTTGGATGGCGCTTTTAACGGCTTGCGCGCGAAACAGCTGACAGGGTTGACAGAGAAGGTGCCACCGATTCAATGCAAAAATGTTTAAAATACCAAAATGCATAGAGGAACTTTTCAAAAAGTTACAAAAATTGATTTTAACTTTAAAAATATTTCAAACATCTACCCAACATATTATTTTAAACCACAATTAGTAATATAGAAGGTATTTTTCAACATTTTTGCGAAAATTTCATTGAAATAAAATTTGAACAAATATATAATTGATCAATTTTAATAAATTGATTGTTTTTGATGCCATTGCACAACTTCAATTTTTAAATTTCAAACTTAATGTTTAAGTGTGCAAGCAGCTGGCAACTCTAAAGCAAAACCAAACAAACAACGGCCACTTTGTTGTTGTCATCGACAACAATTTCAACGTTTTTGACCTCAACTTTGACACACGATTGCTCAACCATACTGAATGAAACCCATTGAGAAGTGGTAACCGTTAGAAAGCTAAAGTATTATAGAATCTGATTTTGAAAAGAAACCAAAAATCGAGTAACTCAATTGCAAGTTATCAATGGCCAAAGTTGCGAGTTTCCCGCGCGCGGGAAGCCGACGTCGCCGATGACAGCTGCGCGCGCAACTTACTGAGAGAGAGAAAGAGAGTAGCAGCATGACAGCGACGTTGACAGAGAAGGCGGCGACGGCACATAAGAAAATATGAAAAACGTGAGAAGCGGCGACGTCGGTGAATTTTTTTTTTCGTAGGAATCAGGAAAAAAATTATGAAAACCAACGGCATCTTGAGAAAGAAGGGGGGAAAATTGGTCAAATGGGAATGGATACAAAGAGGAGTTTTGGGCAGGCAATGTGGGCGGTGAATTTGGGGGATATAAATTGCACCTGCTGCTTCGTTTTGCCAGGTGGCAGCTTCTAACTTAAAGATCACTCACCTGTTCCGGCTGAAAAGACGTGGACTTGGTTGCATTTATTAAGTGGCCACGCGTTGAGGTTTGATTTGGGGGGATTATTGGATGAACAAAAAAAAAAAAGAACGAAGGCAACTTTACACACACAGCACACACAGCACCACTCAGAGAGAGAGGGACAGATAGGGAGCGGGAGCAACAACAATTATTCCGTCAGCCAGCAAGACAAATTCACTTCACTTTTTTTCTTTTTATGTTTCGATGTGGTTTTTTGTTGCTACTTTTTAACCTCTTTACAAGTCAAGGCCACACTTGGTTTTTGGCTGCTCTTCGACGTGTGCATGCATGGGTTTTTTTTTAAATATATTTTGTAGTCCACAGAGAACCTTTATTTTTTGTTTTTACTTATTTACTGTCGACGACGAGTTAGCTCTTCATCCGATATATCAATTTTGCCCTTACTTTCAAATTGCTTAGTGGTGACAAATGATGAATTCTCTTTCAGCTTGTCTCACATTTTCACTTAACAAAAACAAAATCATTTACCGTCTTGACTGTGGCTTGGTGAGGGTATATGTGGGTAAATAATGATAATGATCATGCTGAATACCAAAAGTTCCATCACTGTTTATTTCCAAAATAAAAACAACACTGCAAAAAAGCGGGCGGGATTTTTCAAATTTTCTCAAATACCGGCTGTTGCTCAATGCGAGTTTAAATATGAGCGTTCTCTTAAGAACCCTCCCCTAAAATTTGTTTGCCCTGCTCTTAATAATATATTATTATAAAGGATTATTATAAAGGATCAAGATCAAGTATTTAAGTTTCGATCTGGTAATAATATAGTAATAGCACCTGCACCGTTCTCCTTGACCACCTCAATTAGAGATGAGGTAAACTTGCTAACCCAAATACCCTCTGAGGTTCGATAGTTCATCTCTAAAAAATATTTTTAAAAAAATGCTAAGGGTGCGAGTAAAAGTCCTAAGGGTGCGAGTAATCCAATATTATGTTCTGAAGTTAAAACACCAGCCGCTAGATGGCGTTAGAAACTTCCAATTCAAGATCTTGACTGGAACAGTAAATACACAAAATTAATTTTTCATTCTAACATTGAAATAAGAAATTAAAAAAAAAAAAAAAAAACATTTAAACAATTGTTCATTATAAATTTAGAAACCATGTAAGTGATTGGAGGACTTATATGCATTTCCGAATGCCACGAATTTCCAAGTTTAAGCCAAAATCTTTGCTACAGCTCATGAGAATACTTTGAGAGAAGCCCTAAAAACTGTTTTGCCAAAGGAAACACTATATGGATTATGGATTTAATCTTGTCAATCATTGAAGCACAACACTTTAATAGTTGTAGTTATAGTTGTAAGTTTTGGAGCACCATTGAGAATAGTTGTGGAGGGTCCCTACCCTGCCATTAGTTGAGCACCAGAAAATTCAAGAAATGTTTACAATTTTAAAGGTGCAATTGCTGGAGCTGTCCAACGTTCACGAATGGTTTTTGGAAGCTCAAAGCTATTAGAGAAGAGGACTATGTAACTTATTGTTAGACTTGACCGTGCTAAGCTCAAACTGCGGTAAGCAGATATTCATAAATCAAAGGATTGAAGATCGTTTAAGGACCTTGCAGGGATCAAACATGTCCCCAAAGAATAACCTCCTTAGTAAGGAATTCATATTCAATTAAGACTCAAACTTAGCATTGGAAGAAGCAAAAGATACGAATCGAGTGACATTTCTACTTTGCTATTATTGAATTTAAATTAATCTCAGAGAATTTCGGTTATATTAAATTAATTAAGTAAGTATATTCAAAAAAAAAAAAGTATTGTTTATTTGTGCTTGTTTGAATTGAGCTATTCTGCTAAAGTGAAAACATTAATTTCACTTTATCAATTAAATTAGTATTTATTCATAGATTTCTGTCTCCTGATTTGGAAATAGAAATCTCCTTTCGTTTCCAAATAGATTTTTCACCGAACTTTTTTTCAAATCGGTGGCTTTTTACTCAAATTATCACCTTTAAAATATTAAAAAATAAATGAATGAAAATGATTCGAACAAAGTCTCCATAGATGGAAAAATGGTGATCGAAAAACTGACTAAAGATTTTATATGCTTAATCCAATCCACAGATTGACCAGAAGTCATTTAAGTTAATATTAATATTAATTTTTGTATTAATCAATTTTGTTATTACCTTGATTTCTATTTCAATATCCATTCGAATGCCTTTAACAATTGAACTTGTAGGTAAAAATTTGAGATGCAAATCACAAACATATTACAACTCATTTAATTCCATCTGCAGCACGTTAGAATAATTTTGAATTTAAAAAAAATAGTTTCACGGACAATACAAAATTCGTAATTTTCAATATTTGTTAAATAATAAAAATTTGATAACTTTCACAATTTCTGTACAGTTCACAATTTTATTTATTTATAAGATTTTGGTCACGTTTATACACTTTTTTTGTCATTCAGATCAAATTTCGTATTTTTGTTTTTAGCATTTGCTTACACTTTTTTTGCTTGATTTATATTAGTTAGATTGCATATAATTTCACCAATTTCACTAAACTTTTTCGTTTTCATTTGTTTTATTGCATTTAGCCGCAATTTAGCAAGTTCTGCTTGCAGGTCGAAAATCAAAATAAAAGAAAGTAAACGATAAATGAGAAAAACTTTCAACAGAAATGAGCACAACAATTGCAAACTGCTTAAACAGCAAACGCAAAAATTAAAAAACAACCACACTCACATAAAAATTTAATGAAACTGGCAAACGCAGCAGAAACAAATGCTCATCACCAATGACAAAATCGCTGTGGGCCTCCAAAACTGTGTGTGGATTTCCATGTTTATTATTATTATTATTAATTTCAAACTAAAACAACAGAAATGGAGAAGAAACGACTCCTTGTTCCATTTATATGGGCGATTGCTTAAAACCGCGTGCCGCATAGTCAGAGGGAGCAGAACGATCCGAGACACGGGGATAACCCTCATCGCCGGGTACACAGGATTTGCGGGAAGCTATCACACGCCATCCACCCTTGCGAGTCCAATCCTGAAAACAAATGCCAAATATTAGATATAATCTTAGGAATAAACAAGGCCTAGTCCTTTTTTAGTGAATATATTCTTAGCGGCTTGTTTGATTGTTACTTCCTTTCGAGTTAACTAGAATAGAAGCTTTTAGGATGTCTCCCTGATTCATTCTTCAGCCATTATGCACAAATGTATAAAAATAGGTCAAACTAATTGTGATCAATTAACAATTTAAGACTCAAAATAAGTCCTAACCATACGATACATACAGGATATTGGGATATTATTCGCTTCGCACAAGCCCACGCAAAGAGCCTTTAAAGGACCAAGCTTTATAAATCGAAATGAATTATAGAAAACAGATAGCTATAGCTAGGATTTAAATAGAAGGAAAGAAGTCTTAAATAGAGGAAAAAGAAGACCATGGGCTGATTATAATAACTGAATATTATAATCGATCCATGGTCTTCTATTCCCCTACTAAAGATCTCTTTATCTTTATATATTTGGATATAAGTATACTAAGGGCGATTCGTTTAGCAAATATCAAGCATTTCGATCTACAAACCATATATATGGGCATTATTTTTTTTTCACGAATACAAAGCCAACAGAAGATATCAAAATTTATCTGAATTAGGTAAAAGATTGTTGATAATCTGGGATGAACAGGTTTATGTTTAAGTAGTGTTAAATTTTCTAAATTTTTTCAAGAACTAATTTAATTTAAAATCAAAAGTTCCTGGGTTGCCCTCCATTAATTTGAATTCTCACCGCGTTCTTGGAACGATCACAAAACCTTGGTAACAAAGACGTTTGTAGCTTTAATGGGAGCCCATATTAGCCTACAATGTGACAATTAAGTTAAACTAACAATAAATCGTTGGAGCTTATACTAAAAGGAGCGAGCAAAAGGTCATTAAACTTACAAACAAGTTAGATTCTATTTTCAGTAAGGACCTCGCAATAAATTTCTCTTGAGATGAGATTGTTTGAAAATTGTCTGTTATTTGAAATAACGATGTAAAGATATTTGCAAAATTCATTGTAAGGAAGCTTTCCTTGAAAGGCAACATAGCTGAATTTTAGCACATCGAATAACGAAAAGCTAAGGACATTTTATTCTTAGTTGTTCTAGCCTGATTTTTATCTTCGAGTCCTTTCCAGTTTTAGTGTATATTTGAAAATCATTTGATCAGCATGACTTCATATATATTCATGTTCTAAGATAGCGAGAGTTCCTGGCTATTAAGTAAACTCAGCTGTGCCAATCCTCTCCAGAATACAACTCTCTCTCTCTCTGACATGCTGAGGACCAAGATTTACTTACATTCTGATTATATTTGAAGTAATAAGCTCCCGCATAGATGCCTGTCAGCGCCAGCAGAGCCTTGCCGGTCCAGAAACGCAATGTGTAGGCGCGTTGGAAGCCCTAAGAGAAGCAATTACAATGAAATTCCTTTTTTGATTACGATTACATAATGACGACGAACTCAACCTCAGGTAACTCACCAGCACCGGTGTCAAGACATTGCACAATTTGTCCAAGGGTGCACGATAGAAACGCTTGATGGGATTGTTTAGCTCCAACTCCAGGGCAGGCACTTTGCGTGGTCCATGGTGCAGTTCCTGATCTTTTAGCCACTGTTTGCGCCATGCCCGTTCATCATTGGTCATACCAATGAGACGCTCGCGCTCACGGACCATACGACCCGCTATGGTCATGGGCTTCACGCCACCCGTATCTGAAGCGCCACCAGCAACCATTTTTGTCGTTTTTCCTAGCTTTAGTTAAGGAGAAAATTGTTATAAAAACCAATTAAGGGAAAAATGGTTAAATTTAACAACACTCGATAACGTCACCAGAGCTGACACAAAAACTGGCTAGAAAATGACTCGCTGATGATGCTGTTATATTTACAGTGCCGGGGCTGGTGCATTTTCCAACACTTTGCGTTGGCAACACTATAAAAAGCCTCGAAATTAGAATTTTCACGTGTTTAAGCAAAACAAACGCATCAATTGGCCGCATTGGCCTTAAAGTAATATTAATATAATCGAAGAAAAGAAAGGAATAAAACTCCACAGTAGTTATGGACATAGATGAATTATTTGATTGCTTTGACGAGGTGCCGCCGGAGAGTTTAGAGGCACCACCGGCAATGGCCGCCACAGATAAAAAAGCCACCAAAAGGAACTCGAAAATCGATGATAGCACCGCTAGCAATGGAAATGATGACAGTGAAGCAAAGGCCAACAAACGTGCTAAGCCACAGGAGATAAGCGACGAGGACGACGTCGCCGAGGAAAAGGTGAAAGTGGAGGAGGAGGAGTATAAGGACGATGAAGAACCTTCAACTTCCCGGCAGCTAGATTTGGAAGATGCGGCCACATTAGACGCTCTGCGTACACGTATAGTAACCCATCAGTTGGAAGCACCCGAATCCTGTACCCATGAGGTGGCTGCCCATCCCGATCAGGAATATATTCCATTGAAACCGTTTAGTGGAGTGCCAGCCAAAGAATATCCCTTTGTATTGGATCCATTTCAAAAACAAGCCATCCTCTGTATAGATAATTCGCAGAGTGTTCTAGTCTCCGCTCACACTTCGGCTGGTAAGACAGTGGTGGCTGAATATGCCATAGCCAAGTCGCTGCTGGCCAAACAGAGAGTCATCTATACCACACCGATTAAGGCTCTGTCCAATCAAAAGTTTCGCGAGTTTACTGATGAGTTCACCGACGTTGGTCTGGTCACTGGTGATGTGACCATCAATCCCTCAGCCTCATGCCTCATCATGACCACGGAGATTCTTCGAAATATGTTGTACCGTGGCAGTGAGATTATGCGTGAAGTGGGTTGGGTGATCTTTGATGAGATTCATTACATGCGCGACAAGGAACGTGGTGTCGTTTGGGAGGAAACACTTATTCTCCTTCCGGATAACGTGCGCTATGTTTTCCTTTCGGCCACCATACCCAATGCTCGGCAATTTGCCGAATGGGTTTGTCATCTGCATAAGCAACCATGTCACGTGGTCTACACGGATTATCGTCCAACTCCGCTGCAGCATTACATATTCCCCGCCGGTGGTGATGGCATTCATTTGATTGTGGACGAGAAGGGCCAATTCAAGGAGGATAATTTCACCACTGCCATGGCGGTTCTGGCCAATGCAGGTGAGTTGTTGGCTCAATATACAATTCAATTCATAAATTATTATTATTCTCTTTTGGTTGCAGGTGAGGCGGCTAAGGGCGATCAGAAAGGTCGTAAAGGTGGCATCAAGGGCGCCAATGCCGGACAGACCAACATTTTTAAGATTGTCAAAATGATTATGGAACGAAACTTTGCTCCGGTTATTATTTTCTCCTTTAGTAAAAAGGATTGCGAAATTTATGCCATGCAAATGGCTAAATTGGATTTCAATACACCCGAAGAGAAGAAGCTGGTCGATGAGGTCTTCTACAATGCCATGGAAGTCCTGAGCGAAGAAGATCGCACTTTGCCCCAAGTGGAGAATGTGTTACCCTTACTGCGGCGTGGCATTGGTATCCATCATGGTGGATTATTGCCCATTTTAAAGGAGACTATTGAGATCCTTTTTGGCGAGGGTCTGATCAAGGCTCTCTTTGCTACCGAGACGTTTGCCATGGGCTTGAACATGCCGGCCAGAACTGTGTTGTTTACAGCACCAAGAAAATTCGATGGCAAGGATTTCCGATGGATTAGCTCAGGCGAATATATCCAGATGGCTGGTCGTGCTGGTCGCCGTGGTCTCGATGACAAGGGTATCGTTATTCTAATGATTGATGAAAAAGTCTCCCCGGCAGTTGGACGCGAAATAGTCCAGGGCAAAGCAGATCCCATCAACTCGGCCTTCCATTTGACCTACAACATGGTGTTGAATCTGTTGCGTGTGGAGGAAATAAATCCCGAGTATATGCTGGAACGGAGCTTCTACCAATTCCAAAACCAAGCCGCCCTGCCCGGACTTCACGATCAGGTGGAACAGAAGACACGCGAGCTGAATAAACATAGCATCAAGGATGAGCACAATATTGCTTCATATCATCACATACGTGACCAATTGGAGCAATATGGCAAACAATTTCGTTCCTGGATAACCAAGCCTCATTATTTATTGCCCTTCTTGCAGCCGGGTCGTTTGATTAAGGTCACCGCGGATAATCAGGAATACGATTGGGGCATCGTTTTGAATTTCAAGAACCACGAAAAAGCTCGCAAAAATCCTCTCAAGCCCGATCCGGGCGTCACCATTGATGTTCTCCTGCATGTCAGCGAAGAGGCATCGAAATCCGGTGATACTGAACCCTGCAAACCAAATGAACGCGGCTGCATGGAAGTTGTCCCGGTGGCCAATACTCTTATAACCCAAATAAGTTCGATACGTGTATATTTCCCGAATGATTTACGTTCTGCGGATAATCGCAAAGCAGTGCTAAAAACCATACAGGAAGCGAAAAAACGTTTTCCCCTCGGACCACCAGTTTTAGATCCAGTCGATGACATGCAAATCAAGGATAAGGAATTTCGCAATATTGTGGCAGCGATTGCCCAGTTTGAGAAAAATCTCGAAGAGCATCCACTGCACAAATCCGCTGACTTGGAACGTGTCCACAAACGTTATTTGGATAAAATGAAGCTTGTAGGTGAGCTGAATGATCTGAAAGTTGAATTGAAGGCTGCTCGAAGCCTCCTGCAAATGGAGGAACTGAAACATCGGAAACGTGTGCTGCGACGCATGGGATACTGCAAGCCCGGCGATGTCATCGAGTTTAAAGGTCGCGTGGCCTGCGAATTGAGCTCAGCCGATGAGTTGCTTATGACCGAAATGATCTTCAATGGCGTCTTCAATGATCTAACACCACCGCAGGCAGTGGCTTTGCTCTCATGTTTCGTGTGCGACGAAAAATCCAATGAATCGCCGCAAAGTGCCACCGAACTATCCGGTCCATTGCGTTCCATGCAGGATTTGGCACGACGCATAGCCAAAGTATCATCCGAATGTAAATTGGAGCTGGATGCCGACACCTATGTGGACAAATTCAAACCCTTTCTCATGGATGTCGTTCTGGCCTGGTGCAAGGGATCCAGTTTTCTGGCTGTCTGCAAAATGACAGACATTTTCGAGGGTTCAATCATTCGTTGCATGCGTCGATTGGAGGAGCTGTTGCGTCAAATGTGTCAGGCATCGAAAACTATTGGTAATACCGATCTCGAGAATAAATTCTCCGAGGGTATAAGACTCCTGAAGCGTGACATTGTCTTTGCTGCTTCGTTGTATCTATAAGTTTAGGTTTGTGTCCTTTTTTGTTTTATCAACTAATAACAATGGATAAGAATTTGTTTATTTTATGTTTCAGTTCAAGGAATCTTTGTACAGTGGGACAAAAAGAAAATTACATACAGGATAAAAGATGTAATTTGTATACTTAATGATGTATTTTTTAAGGACAAACATCAGAATAAAATAATAGTAAACACAAAATATGTGCAAATTATTAGACAAACCATGTATTATTATCTAATCATATAGGCAAGTAAATTTTAAGACATTATTGATGTGTCAAGTAACTTTGACTAATTTCCCATTTGATTTGATTTTACATTCAATTTACACCTTTTTTTTTTACTGTGAAATCTCATGTTTCCAGGTTACGTACGTTGCTTGTTTATGTTTAATGTAAAAATTTAGCATTAATAAATTTTTTATACATACTTTTTGTAGGATCATGATGACGGTCTCACGGAGGAGCAAGGAAAAGGACGAGACACATGGGATCTAATATGTACAGGTGTGAAAATCAGCATTTTGCTCATCATTTGGTTGTTCTTTACCGTGGTATTGATTATCAAGAAACCACAAGTCCTGGAGGAGTTTCTCGTATCGGTGGAACCGAACAAGTTGTATGCGAATGATATAACAAGTCCAAGCAAGGCAATAGAAGTAAAGCTAAGAGGTCGAATTGATATCGATATAATGCATGATCCTTCGAATGCAACGAAGAACTCAAGCTCCCTCATTGTGTGGCTGCAACATGTTGATGTCGTGTCGATGGAAACTTCTTGGCAAAGTGAGCTTTGGCAAGTCTATTTACTTGAGACGGTAACAAAGGAAATGACATTGGCTAAGTACTTATTTCAAGTACCCCAGATGGAAACGAAGGTTCAAAAAGGACTTCAATTAGCGATAGCCACAACTAGTATGCATGCGGAATCGATGATAATAGTTGTAAATAGTGCTCCAATTAATAAGAATCTTGGAGTGATTTGTGCGATTATCTTAATACTTTTCCTGTATACGCTTGTCATTTGGGATATATTGGATAGAACCCTGGCGGCATTGATAACCACCAGTGCTGCAATCGCAGTGCTAGGACTATTGGACGCCAGGCCATCATTACGCACCATTATGTCATGGATTGATATAGATACACTGATGCTGCTCTTCGGTATGATGATTATGGTGGCCATTTTTGCCGAAACTGGAGCATTTGACTATATAGCCGTGATGTCCTATCGCTGTTCGAAAGGACATGCCGGACGCATGATGTTTTTTCTGTGCTTGTTTTCTGCATTTCTGTCGGCCTTTCTCGATAATGTCACAATGGTTCTGCTTATGGTCCCCCTTACTATACGTCTCTGTGAGGTGATGAGTCTACGTCCTACGTCTTCTTTAATACTCATAGCAATTTTTACTAATATTGGCGGCACCCTAACACCCGTGGGAGATCCTCCAAATGTGATATTAGCTACAAATGAATTTGTGATTCATCATGGGATAGACTTTTTCAATTTTACTCTACATATGCTTCCCGGTGTCCTACTTGGCTTAATTGTGTCCTTAATCCTACTCTATGTCATGCTGCATCAAAAGATCTTGATGGCTAAAAGTCCGAACCAATTGTCAACCGGGGAGCTGGATGAACGAATGAGTGCAGATATTAGGAGACGGACTGAAGAGCTCACTCTACGTTATAGCAATCGAAGGAATAGTCGGTTTTTCAGACCTGTACCCAATTTTGAAGAAACCCTCGCTGAACTCGAGATCAGGTATAAGATCAGGAATAAGCCATTGCTGATCAAATGCTGCATTGCCATTGGTTTTGCGATAGTACTATTTTTTACCAACGCGGTGCCATTCATGAAAGGTGCTAGATTACCATGGATAGCAGTATTGGCCGACTTGTTGCTTCTTATATTGGCCAATTTCAAGGATATGCAAGTTCTGCTACTCAAGGTGGAATGGTCGACTTTACTATTTTTTGCCTCTCTTTTTATACTAACGGAGATTCTGGTTGTCTTGGGTTTAATCGAATGGATTTGCGCTCAAACAGTGTCTGTGATCCTCAGTGTGAGTGAGAAGTATCAACTGACAGTGGCCATTACGTTAGTCCTTTGGATCAGTGCCATTACTTCGGCATTTGTTGACAACATTCCGATTACCACCATGATGCTGAAATTGGCCATCGAATTGGATAATGACAAGTCGCTCCACTTGCCATTTCCACCATTAGTTTGGGCACTGGCATTTGGTGCTTGTTTTGGTGGCAATGGCACTCTGATCGGTGCATCGGCCAATGTAGTTTCAGCTGGACTGGCCAGCCAACATGGCTACAAAATCACTTTCATGGAATTCCTTATAATTGGATTTCCTCTCATGATATCGACTGTGTTAGTAGTCTGGATATATCTACTTATTGCACACTCAGTTTTTTCATGGCACTAAAATCATTAGGTATACATTGTCGTATATTTGTGAGATTTTTTGAAAACGTTAAAATCTCTTCGCAATCCACTTTTTTTTTTGTCTAAAACTCTAAATATTTTCCTTAACTAAAAAAAAAAGCCAAAATAAATAATAATAAACATAATGATTTGTTTTAAGTCTGATTTTGATGTATGATGGTCCATCTGTCAATTAGAAAGTATTTTCCCCCAAAAGATTAAAAATTTGATCTGATTTTCAAACGAAAAGTACGTTACTCCAATTTAGGGGCTTAGTGATGGCAGAAAAATAGAGCTCATTCGATATTTTCAATACAGTTGCCTATCGTGATCAATTGTCACCACTAACATAAACAAAAAACAGCTGTCATGATGTTGTGGTGGAAATTAAAGACAATAAACATTTGAATTTAACAATAAGTTAACTTAATCTGGATAAAATAATCAATGTGGCCAAGAAGAGTTTAAGTGGAGCTCGGGGAGTAACTAATGCCGCTTCAACAAAGCTAGAAACATGCGTCTGAAGGAGTATTCCGACATTATTTTCGATTTGATACCCAAGTTGTATGAATCGCACAGTAAAGTATTTATCACTCATCTATACAATGTGGAAAAGCAGGTGGAACGTTTACCGAAAAAGTTTTGCAAAATGTATACAAATCGCTCATTGGCCAGTCAATTGTTATATTATCTAAAATCCCGTAATGCTAGTATATCGGAATCGGATTTCCATATAGTGGAGGATGCTAAACCCTTTCAGCTCCGTCTAAGTGACGGCAAACGATTGGAGGTAATGCTCTGTGCCGGCAATGAGCTAAAAAATTCTCTCATGTTGCTCATACGTCGAATCCAGGGTGGTCCATTGCTTTATTATTACTCGGCTGTACAACAGGATGATCTCTGGCGATTGATGGGTAATGACACTTACAATGCTTGGATAGCCCAGGGCACTGAAATATTGTATCTCAATCTTCAGCATGCCAATCAAACGGAAATTCTGCATTACGATTACGATGATATAGCCGAGTCGTTAATTAAGTTTGCCGAGGAAACAGAAAGAAAAGTTCTAATCAAGATACCACTTTTTGGCTTTGAGTATGTCATCCGATCTTTGGCCTATACACAGCTTTATGGTCATATTCATCTAATGGGATGCTTTGGCGAAACTTATCGACGTCTTACCGATGATATGCAGCGCTTCAACAATCCCAATTTTGCTCAAACTGTGCAGGTCTGTTCTTTGACTGACATCATGAACGTGATTCGAACTGAAGACTTGGTGGAGTTTCCCCTGGCTCAACTTAAATGGACGCCTCTGCCCACGCGTGTTAATCTCAAACAACTCTGTAGTCTCCTAAGACCGAAACATATTCATGGCATTGTAGCTTATCATGCAGTGGGCAATGCACCACCAGCTCCAAGTTATCTCCAATCATTAAGGTCAACGTATTCCCCAAATTCATTACGGCGGAAAATGGAAGTGCCTCAAGGCTCTGCAAATGCTAAATCCGATATTCGTAATGCCAAAAGGCGTAGAATTGACTATGTTGATGATCCAAGTGATAGTAATTAAAATCGAAAAGAAAGTTTCAAAACTTCATTACAACTCTTCAACTAATAACTAACTTTAAATATATTTTTTCTTTTATCGTTATATCAATTGAAAATATTGCCAAGAAAAATGTAATTATAATATGTAAAATATTTTTTATGCGTAATTTAAGGAGCAAATCTACAGGAAAGATCAAAGACAAGAAGAAACAAAATAAAAAGCAATTTCTCCAAAATTTCGGAATTCATTTCCATTGGGGAGATTTCAAATACAATATCTATAAATTTTCGATTATTTTTGTACAAATGGACAAAACATTACCTACATACATATATACATATATCCATATAAATTGTAATTTTTATTATATAAGGACAATTACAAGTAAAACATAATTATCATAATATATGTAAGTAAAAACTAAACATTTATAGAATGTATATTTAATAAACTAAAGTTTTATGTTTTCAAATCATGTAAAATAAAAAATCGAAAGACTATATACAAATTAGACATTTACACGATATTCAAAGAAAACATAAAATTATTGGACGGTTCACACTGAATTGGTATGGTCATTAAATTGAATATTCCATATTCCTATATGCGACACATAAAACATATAACATAACATAGATACAATGATATGATGATGATTTTAATAATAATAATAATAAGGCACACTTATGCAATAATATGAGTACATTTACTTATATTTTTGAGACTTACATATGATAAATGGGAAAATGATTTCATCGAATTTTGACAATTGGAAATAAGTTAATTTCTGTTATTTTATGATTAACATTTTATTTTTTGAAATTTGATTTTATAGCTCAAGATATATTAAATCTACTTACACATATATTACTTAAATATCTGTCACTAAATCAAATTATTAGCATTAAAATTTAGATGATTTGGATTTGTTCATATTCATTTTCATATATTTGTTTATATTTTGAAGCTAGACCTTTAATGACAGATTGAAATATTTAGTCTACTTTATTCTGATTCGCTTATCGAATCGGACTACACTTATCTTAAGATAAATATATATATATATATAGTATATACATACGGTGAAAGGCATTTTCTAGTTGCTCTGAAGGCCACAAAAACTAAAATTATTGGAATGTCATTGATATGGATTCGTATTCGTTGGGTTGTCGAACTTAAAACAAATATACAAAATAATCTAGGCAAATAATTAAATTACACATAAAATGTTAATTACAAAATAATATTACTTAGGGACTGAGATCTTTAAGATCTGTTTAAGAAATAAATAAAACTAAACACACACTTACAAACCAGGACTTCAGAAAAGAGATCTACAAAGAATTAGAGATGTTTAATATTGAAAAGCTACGTGTGACAAGTTTACAACTTACCCTCGAACACATCTCTCTTTGTTCATTTACTTCAAAGGTTTATGGTTTATTTCACTCTCTAAACGCATCCCGCGCTTAGAGAGCGGTTACTTAGACTGATGTCTGAGGTATGCCCTCCACTAGCTCTGTACGTCTGGGCTGGTCAACTGACCGACCAGTTGCTGGCGGTTGTGTCGTCAAAGTGGCCGTTGTGGTCGTGGTTGTCCTGGCCATGGGCACCGGTGTATTGCTTCGACTACTTCCAGATATACTAGCTGCTGGGGCAGGTGTTGTCCGCTTAACGGGCTCAGCTTGAAGTTGGGGCACGGGCGTACTGGCAATGGGATGCAACAAACGCTTCTCTTCAATTGGTCCTGGATTTGGTGACTTGCCATTAGTCTGGGATCGCGGAGTGGCTGCTCGTTCCGATTTAACCAGACTGCCATTGGTCTCTTTTAGCGATATGCCCGACTTAAGCGACGCTTGACTGCCAGATTTTTGAGTCATGGCTAGGGAACTGGGCGAACGTAATGATGTTGTATCCGTGTGGGCCTTACTGGCCAATGTCTTGGATGACGGTGAATCTCTATACTCGTAGATGTTATCTCTAGAGCGCAAGGCATGATGATTTGTCACCATATGGGTATTGTCTACGCCACGCGGATCTATTTCCGGCTCTATTCCATCTCCGTTTATGAAGACATCCTCGTCGTAGAAACGATCCGATTGACTGGAAAGATTTGGATTAAAAACTAACTCGTTTCTTTCTTACCAAAAACCTTACCGTTTGGCATTTCGCCACATAATGCAACAGATCACAACCAGCACAATGAGGAAGAAACAAGTGACCGACATGCTCCAGAAGGCTATTTGCAGTGGTTCCTTGGGCTCCCACCAATATTCCGTAGTGGGCGGATATGTGGGCACCAGCACTCCAATGACTGTGGGCAAATATTGGGTCCAAAAGGCGCACTCAGTTTGCCGATAATTAAGCAGAATCGAAGAGTTATATGTGGTATTAATGTTTAGATATCGTATCTCTCCTGGATAGGCTCGTTGAAAGTGCATGCCCAGAACTTGTTGAGGTGTGGGATTTCTATAGGGATAGAAAATTTAAATTATATTATGATTAATATCAGTGACGGATTAAGACAACCCGGGGCTTGTCCTTTTTTCAAAACTTTATTTTCCCCAAGAATTTTGCATAAACGTCTTAAATATTATCGCATCCAAAAATTGGGGTTTTATCGTTCAAATGAACCTGTCGAAAAATGGAAAAGCTAAGATGACCATTTTTAAGGTTCATCTAAATATTATCACAAAATTACATAAAAAAATATTTCATTACTCAGAAGCTGAGAAAAACGAGAAAAAAACATCCGAAGTAGCTCTAGAGATTTGAATGCAGATTAAAAGACATTATACTAATTTGAAAAAAAACACATTAAATTTTGAAATACTCAAAAAATTGACTTAATTAGAGCTTTACAAGATTACATTTCATTAAAAATTTAGTTTAAAAGCATTACATTGAAATATCCTTTTCAAAAATGGTTTAAAACTTTTCAGTTTTTAAGAATTTTCCGAATTAAATTTATTTAATTTATATATTTTGCTGAGAACTGTATTTTGGCAATCGATCAAAGATCAAAAATCTGTTTTTTAAGTGTTGAAGACTTGGGGATATACGGCTAATTCGGCACTGATTAATATGATGTATTAGTCAGATTCTAGATAATTGGATTGTTTGAAAAGTTTTCCCGGCCAAAATAGCGTATTAAGTAATTTTCCGTTGTGCTCACGGAGCTCCTCACGATTGGAGCAGCAGTTTTCCATCTCTAGACATTATCAGAACAGCTGAACGATCGGTCTATATATAGTCTTATGGCTTTCCTCATGTTATTGTGTGGTGGAAATAACTTGGCATGGACACATTACTAAATGAAGATTGTTGGTTGACTATACTTCAATATCTGCAGCTTGAAGATCAATTGACATTGGGAGAGGTTTCCCATCATCTACAGCAATGTGTCTCAAGACATTGGAAATGTCTTACAGTTGCTAAAATCAATGGTCAAGTGCTTAAAAAGTTCATCCTAAACTCATGTAAGTGTAAAAACTTTTCTTTTTTTTTTTGCCGTCCAATCATAATATTTCATTTTTTAGTTCTTATGTTTGAATTTGCATCAACCGTCTGCGGAATGCTTCAGAAGCTAACAATCGATGGCGACATTATGGACTTGCTTAATTCCTGGAGGATTTTCAATTTCCCCAAACTCCACACACTTGAGTGCAATTGGGAGCCAGATAGACTAAATGTTTTACATACAATTACGGAGAATGCTCTAATGGATCAATGGCTACTATCAATTCGATGGCAACAGGCAGACGAGATCTCGATGCTTCTGACGGAACTTTTCCCGCATCTGCGAAAGCTGACACTGCATGCCAATGTCCGGGGATGCCATTTGTGGCGTCTGTCTCAGTTGGAAGAGTTACATATTTGTAAATCACCCACAAGTGAGATTCATAAGTTTTTTGACCGCATCCTTATCATACCCAAACTGCATAAGCTACATTTACACGAAACTCAATCTTTGATTGAATTTATCAATCAGAATCCACTAAAAGTAAAATCGATACGCTTTATCCATAATAGACCCCTGCTAAGCCTGGCCAATATGGACAACCTTAGGGTTTTGGCCATTCATGGTTGTAAACTAGACAATGGGTTTTGGCGTGAATTTGCTTCTGAGATGCCATCACTGGAGCAACTACATTTAACTGAAATGGATGAAAGTCAGACTCGTGATACGGAGAAAGTCTGGTACGTGGTGGCACAATGTGGAAATCTCAAAGTTCTCAATTTGTCGGGAAGTTGTATTAATGCAAATGAATTTGTTCTTTCCGGCACAAAATGGTTATCGATTGCCTTAAAAGATCGCCAAGTGCCACTCATGCTACATATCGATCCCAAGATAACTTTACCAAAGGTGAGCCTATGAAAAACTTTATCTGAATTCTAAACATACTTTAATCTTTTACAGAGTCTGACTGCATTTAAAGAGATTCTAACAACATTGAGACATCCCAAATTGGTTATTAAATTTGAACCAATTGAATTAAAACGCACAAAAATATTTTGCACAAAATATTTAGAAATTGAGCTTATGTCAAATTAGGATTATCTAAAAGTAAACCACATAATCTTACTCAGATATACATATGTTTGTTTGTGAGCAATGTAAGAAATAAACTATCAAGATCTTATCATTGGTTCAGTGCCGGACTAAGACAGCGCGGCGCCTCTTTCAATCTAAAATCCAAAATATAAGTTTTCCGTGTTTCAGCAGAAAGTAGAAGAAACTCATTAAATTAAATGAACATCGGTCGAAAGATTAGATCAATCTATCTATATTTCAGAGTGTTCTTTGGATAATTTCTAACAAGAGTTACCAAAAAACATTTTCTACCCAATGTACACAAAAATTAGCTACCCAGGAAAATGTTCTACCTTGAAAATTAAGATGTGAATTTTTTTAAGACTGATTCGCTAAATTTAAAGTTTTTGACAATTTACGCATTTTGATCAGAACAATGAATTAATAGTAATTAAAAATTCTTTTCTGTGAATGTGCGGCGCCCTTAGCATTTGCAAATCCGGCACTGCATTCGTTACTTTTACTCACCCATATCTGGCGAAATTCGAATAGGTCTGCATGAAGAAATGACTCATATTACGATCATTGTCTGTCCACATGTTCCGTTGTAGATGTTCTTTTTTCGGGAAGAATTCCGTATCCATGAAGGGGGGCACCAGTTAGGAAATAATGCTCCGTGTCATGAGGATATTTACGCCATTGCGGTAAATTTAAGGCTTCCACTGTGGTGTTCAATACATACATGTATACGGGAACCTTTTGTTCGAGCATTAATTTAACCATCTGATCCACAGGGGCACGATAGTATAAATCACTAAGCATATTGATGTACTCATCCCTCATAATGGTGTTATTATTGGGATCTGGCCAAAATGTGTACATATATTTGATTGCCTCGTACACACCATTCGGATTGAGCGTGTAATTGTAGCGAAAGACATGCTCTCGCACCTTCTGTTCAAAGAATCGTCCATCTATCTCGTAGTAGGGCGCCAGCGATTCATTTTGTGCTATGAAAAAGGCAGCCTCCTGCGTGGTCACACCAGTCATATATTGTATGTTCCGATTGAATCGACCAGCTCGTATTAAGGTCTCTGGCGTTTGGGTGAGGAATCGCCAATCTTTTTGCCGCCAACCCTCATACCAGTCATCACCAGGCAATGTAAAGTTGTGATCCAAAACTGGAGCCCATGGAAAGCTACCGACTTGTGGTGAGAATTCAGCATTACCCAATTCATAGAAACTGCGACCGGTGCGTAGGCAGTTAACCAATTTCCATGACGACTCTATGGAACAACCCAAAAGTTGTCCGAGAACGCGACTTGTGTTCTGGGCTCGATACTTGTCCTGGATAAGAGCCCAATCGGCCAATGCCGAGCCAGATTGGGCTATGACACGTTTCACGATATTTCGCGTTTGCGGTGCAACCATCAAAAGACCAGCCGATGCTCCACCAGCTCCAGGACCAAACAGTGTTATGGACTCTCGATCACCATTGAAGAACTCTATGTTATCGTAGACCCATTTTAAAGCCAATGCCTGATCCAATATGCCGTAATTGCCCGGCGAATTCTCATCGCCAGTTGAAAGGAAGCCCAAGGCTCCCAGGCGGTAATTAAGGGTAACCACCACAACATCATAGAATGAGGCTAACATGTGACCCTGGAAGAGATTTGAGGCTCCGCGAATGAATTCACCTCCATGGATATATACCATAACCGGATACTTTTGAGCCACTCCTGCGCCAGTCTAAAAAGATAATCAAAATAATATTGTAACTATAAGAATAAAAGTTATATCTTATATGTAAGTAACTTGTAAAGTTTTCAATCTTCTTGCTGTGACATAAGAAAGTGATGGAAAACTGAACTAAAACTTTGAATTAATGTAATCATTGACTTTACACTCAATTAACACCTACACCACACACCAAATGCGGAAAAAACCCATGTTTCCCTATCAAGTACGTCGTAGGTTCAATGTATGTGATTAATTGATCGATTTCTATTTTTATAGGAAAGTGAAGACACTGACATTAGCGACGGTCACAGACGAAATCAGCGATGGCGATATGCCATAAGATCTCTAGTACCCAAGTTAACAAAATTTATTGTGTTACTATTAATGTGGTCATTCTTTACAATAGTTTTGATTACAAAGGAACCTCATGAGATAGCGCGGTTCTGTGTGGCAGTTGAGCCAAAGAAATTGTACAGTAGCGAAATAACAGAGGAAGTGCCACGAGATGAAATTGAGTTGACTCTCAAAGGTAGAATCGATGAGGAGTTGATGGGAAATCCCGATTTTGGTACCGAAAGCACAAGCTCCGTTATTGTGTGGTTGCAAATAGTCGATGGAGATTCTGGACAAACTCTATGGGAGAGTGAGAATTGGACGGTCTATCTCGTGGAATCGGAAACCAAAAGTATGACGCAAGCAAGACATTTGTTTGAAGTTTCTGAAATGGAGTCTTCAAACAATGTTCTTCAGCTTGCAATGAAGACGACCAGTACAAACGCTGAATCGCTCTTTATTGAGTTGGATACATCTCCGGTGGATACGTCTAGTGGTGTCATTTATGCATTTCTATTGCTGATTTTCCTCTACGTTTTAATCATTTGGGATATTACAGATAGAACTTTTGCTGCACTCATTACATCCAGCGCTTCAATTGCGGTGCTAGCCCTAATGGACTCCAGGCCATCACTTGATACCATAGTTTCCTGGATTGAAATAGACACTTTGATGCTCCTTTTCGGTATGATGATCATGGTTGGAATTTTATCAGAGTCTGGAGTATTTGACTATCTAGCCGTAGTTGCCTATCGCCAATCTAGAGGAAATCCCTGGCCGCTGTTATTTTTCTTGTGCACTTTTACTGGCATTCTTTCGGCCTTTCTGGATAATGTCACAATGGTTCTGCTCGTGGTTCCTGTCGCAATACGACTTTGCGAAGTAATGCGTCTGCGGACTTTAACAGTATTGATAAGCATTGTCCTATTCTCGAATCTGGGTGGCACCCTAACACCAGTGGGTGATCCCCCAAACGTGATTATAGCCACGGATCCCTTTGTCACAAAATATGGCATTAACTTTATCTATTTTACTGTGCACATGATTCCAGGTGTCTTTATAAGCATGGTAGCGACATTTGCTTTACTCTATTTCATGTTGCGTCACAAGGTTGACTCGATCGCAGGGGAACAAACAAGAAGATCCATTAGGACATTAAATAAGGAGAGGGCAAAACTTCATGCTGTTACGGAAATTGAGGATAAATTGCGGGAAGATATTTCGAAACGCATTGAAGAGCTAGAGAATGAACAGCGCAACAAACAGGATTCAGGATTTTTAAAGCCAGTGCCTAGTTACATCGACACCCTTGCCGAGTTGGAGGTGAAGCATAAGATAAGGAATCTGCCTCTATTAATCAAATCTTGTATTGCCATGGGTTTTGTCTTTGTACTCTTCTTTTTTAATTCACTTCCTTTTTTGAAAGGCGCCGAGTTGCCCTGGAGCGCAGTACTAGCCGCAATTTTGCTTCTCGTTTTATCGGATCTGAATGATTTCCAAATTGTACTAGCTAAAGTGGAATGGTCGACATTACTCTTTTTTGCCGCTCTATTCATCCTAATGGAGGCTATTACACATCTTGGCCTTATCCAGTGGATAGGAGATAGAACAGTATCTGTAATACTCAAAGTCAGTAGTGAGTATCAACTGACAGTCGCCATTTCGTTACTTTTATGGATAAGTGCTGTAACCTCAGCATTTGTTGATAATATTCCGATAACCACAATGTTGTTGAGATTGACCATCCAATTGGCCAAAAATAAGACCCTTAATTTACCGTTACCTCCCCTTATCTGGGCACTTGCCTTTGGAGCTTGTTTTGGAGGCAACGGCACATTGATTGGTGCATCAGCAAATGTCGTTACAGTGGGCCTAGCCAGTCAACATGGCTACAAAATTACTTTCATGGATTTCTTCAAAATTGGTTTTCCCGTCATGTTGTTGTCTATATTCGTAGTCTGGATGTATCTCCTCACTGCACACTCCCTGTTTTCTTGGCATTAAAATGAGCAAGAACTTCGTAATCGAGGCTTTAACCAAAATCTCTCTCAAAACTAACCTCTCAAAATCAAGGACTATTTTAGAGATTTCAAGCACAACTTCTTATCGTATGGTTATTGATTTAAATTTATAGAGTGAAAGTTAAAAAAACCAATTTATTTAGGGTGCTCTAAATCACTTGAAAGAAGCATTGACTTTACACTCAACATTCGCACTAAATAGGGTAAACAACAATGTTTCTTTTCAAAGAGGTAGATGGATACTTTTTAACTTAATGGTCAATTGTACAATTCAATTATTTCTAGAAAAATGAAGACGATGACATTGACGATGGTTTCACCGATAAACAGCGAAGACGACGTGCCATACTACGGCTAATAGGTCTCTGCGCCAAACTCTTTCTACTAATGTTCGTTTGGATATTTGCCACAATAGTATTGGTTACAAAGAAGCCACGTGAGGTGGAAAGGTTCTGCGTGTCGGTGGAACCGCATAAACTGTACACTAGTAACATAATAGAAGAACCGCCTCGGGAACACGTCGAAGTGAAGTTAGTGGGTAAAATCGATTTGGATTTAATGGAAAATCCCGAATTTGATACGGAGAACGCAAGTTTCGTTCTTATGTGGTTCCAGCATGTGGATATAGATTCCGGACAAACTCTATGGGAGAGTGAGAATTGGACGGTCTATCTCATGGAAACGGAGACCAAGAAGATGACATTCCGCTATCATTTGTTTAGTGTTTCGCCAAAAGAATCGTCGACCAATGTACTTCAGCTGGCGATGAACACGACAAGGAATGATACGGAATCGTTATTCGTGGAGTTGAATGTATCTCCGGCGGATACGTCTGCCGGTGTTATATATGCATTTCTATTGTTGATCTTCCTCTATGTTCTTATAATTTGGGACATTATGGACCGAACGTTCGCTGCGTTGTTAACATCTACTGCGGCTATTGGAGTCCTCGCCCTAATGGGCGCACGGCCGTCACTTGAAACTATATTGACTTGGATTGATATAAGTACTCTGATGCTCCTTGTTGGTATGATGATTATGGTTGGAATTTTATCAGAGTCTGGAGTATTCGACTATCTAGCCGTAGTTGCCTATCGCCAATCTAGAGGACATCCCTGGCCGCTAATATTTTTCTTGTGCTGTTTTACTGGCATTATCGCGTCCGTTTTGGATAATGTCACAATGGTTATGCTGATGGTTCCGGTGACTATTCGTTTGTGTGAGGTCATGCGTCTGCGGACTATTGACGTGTTGATATGCATTGCCATTTTCTCGAATATCGGCGGTACCCTAACACCAGTGGGCGATCCCCCAAACGTGATTATAGCCACTGATGCCTATGTCGTTGATAATGGCGTTAACTTTTTCATTTTTACTGCGCACATGTTTCCAGGTGTGTTTTTCTCCATGTTGACGACTTTTGGCGTACTTTACTGCATGCTGCGTAAGAAAAAAATCTATAAATGTCCTCAACAAAGAGATGGCCAAGGTGGTCGCCACAACGGATGTCGAGGATCAATTGAGGGAGGATATTTCAAAACGCATTGCCGAGATTAAGGCAGCACAGCGCAAGAAAAATACAGATTCGGCATTTTGGAAGCCAGCACCAAATTTTATCGACACCCTTGCTGAGCTAGAGGTGAAGCATAAGATAAGGAATATGCCTCTATTAATCAAATCCTGTATTGCCTTGGGTTTCGCCGTTTTGCTGTTCCTCCTTCATTCATTTCCTTTTATGGCAGGCGCCACGTTACCTTGAAGTGCAATATTAGCCGCTTTGCTGCTTCTCATTCTATCAAATCCGAGTGATTTAGATGTTGTACTATCTAAAGTGGAGTGGTCGACATTACTCTTTTTTGCCGCTCTGTTCGTATTAATGGAAGCACTGGCTGAATTGGGTTTCATCGAGTGGATAGGAGATCGAACCGTAGCTGTAATAGTCGAAGTTAGCAGAGAGCACCAGTTGACAGTTGCCATTTCGTTACTTTTGTGGGTCTGTGCTATAACCTCAGCATTTGTTGATAACATTCCGATTACCACAATGATGTTGAAATTGACCGTCCAATTGGCCAAAAATAGGACCCTTGAATTGTCATTACAACCCCTCCTTTGGGCACTAACCTATGGAGCTTGCTTTGGTGGCAATGGCACTTTGATCGGTGCATCGGCAAATGTCGTCACAGCTGGTTTAGCCAGTCAGCATGGCTACAAAATTACTTTCATGAACTTCTTCATAATTGGTTTTCCCGTCATGATTATCTCTATTGTGGTTTGCCACATCTATCTACTCGTTGCGCATGCACTCTTCTCATGGCATTGAAATTGAGAATAGACCCTACGGTCTTATTGAAAACATGAATCTATTAATCCATCCATTAAATGGACTAGAAAGGTTATTAGCGACAAATTACAATCAATCTATGAAAGACTTTGTGCTTTGTCTCCAATAACTTTCCCAATCAATTTGGTGGATGGCGTTTTATATTCTATTCTTGATACTCAAATCTTGCATTCAGTAAAAGGAATTCTTATCAATTATCAAGTGACATTGACAAAGAAGGACTAAGGTTGGACTGTATTAATATTAACGAAGTTGCATTCTTATAACACTAATATTAAATTAAAGGTCGTTTAAGTAAAACAATTATTTTGGTTTCTATGTGTACATTTCGGAATAATATTTAAATGGAATGTGGTCAAGAGGGAAAAGCTAGTTATCCAGGGATTTTGTACATTCTGAATGAGTTCATAAATAAATTTATAACAAATATTTGATACATCTTTTTACCCTAAACGTGTATCTTGGTCTAGATGTAGTGCGATCACCTAACGAATCTTAGCACAAGCAAAAAGGCTTGTTAGCCAATAATAAAGTATACGCCACGTATGTCCATTTAATTTTTAGTAAAAGCAAATGGATATAAGTATTTTGTTTCTATTTCAAGTCAAACGTTGCATACATTCCGTCACGAGGCACGCATCTTTCAATCAGCTCAATAAAGGAGAACAAGTTCTAAGTTCTATTATCAGCAGACTATGCTAAAGAACTCCAAATTCGCAATGGCCAAACCATATCGTCAAAGCTAGAACTGGTTGGGAAGTGCAACTATATAAAGGGAAAAAAGATTGGCAATTCACGACTAGAATTCACTACCATTAGCCAGCCAATTATTTAGGTGTCATATAACTGGCCCACTGTGTAAAAATTCTTTGAATGACATATAGACGGATTATGTAAAAATTGGCAATTAAATTTAATTTTACTGAGCAAACTACTTAAGTTAGAACCTACTAATTTCGATTAGAATTGACAGCTATGCATAAGGTTTTCATTTGCCTTGGAACTTTTAAAGTAGACAACTTCAAAGTGTTTTGTTTGTGAATTTACGTACCTTTGGCGAATAAACATTCAAGTAAAGGCAATCCTCATCCATGTCCATTACACCTTTGGTGGCTCCTGTATAGCGCACTGGCTGCGGACAAGCTGGTCCAAAGTCGACGGCTTGCAGCAGTTGCCAACCTCGATGCGGTCGTGGTGGCTTGAAACGTCCTTCAAATGTGGGCGGCAGGGCATAGGGTATACCCAAGAAGACCGAACACTCACCCATCACACGATCGACAGTGGAATGATAGGGACGATAGAATGATTTCGGATCGGGATTATCATACATATAGACCTTAAAGCCCTGCACCTGGCCATAGTTGGTTGTGACAAAAACATCGCGTTCGAGTGTCAACGAGTCGCGACGCTGTTTGCCCTGTAAGTCTTCACGCCAGCCAGCCAATACACCAGGGAACTGAGTTCTCGCATTGGGGTCATTCTGTATGGGATTGAATTAGAGATTAAAGAGGCGATTATTACGACTGTGGGTGGGAAACATATGTAATTGATTATGCGTATGTGTGTGTGTGTGTGTGTGTGTGTGTGTGTGGGGAGAGAGGTTAATTAAGATTATTGCTTTGATATTTGCAGAGCGGAATTATTTATGTACATATATATAGATATCTGCCAAAGATCATGCTCAATGAGCTGGCATTGTTTCGTCTTCGTTTTCGTTTCTCTATTAGGTCAATTTTTTGTGTCACAGAACTTAATTGATTAAACATTTGACGGAGTTTGTTGTCATGCATGTGTACAATTTTTTTTTTTTTATATTTGATATATGCATTACTCACCGGATCGAAACGGAAACGATCCTCATTGGGCATACCCTGAGGATATTGTCCTGGTGGATTTCTACCCGGGAAATTGGCACCAAAACCATTTGGTTGATAGTGACCATAACGACGATCATTGAATGTATAAGTTCTAAAACAGAAATACAAATTATTACTTAAAGCTTATACTTATTATTTAAAACTGATATCAACTCACCTGTAATCAGGATCACCAGGATTGGGCCAATGATAGTCATTAACGCCGACACGTGAATAGAAACGAGGATCTCTGGTCTGGCCGTCTGTCAAAGTGGCCAAGAAAGCCAGGATCAGTATCAAGCAAATGCCATTTGGACATTTCAACTTGTCCCGGTATTTCAGTTTGTGTAACATAATTGTCTGAAAAATGGATATAAACAAACAAAAGATATTTTACATGGCATTTGCTTGATGGCAAAAAAAAAAATATACACAAAACGGCGAGTAAGAGTGATAAAACTGGTTTTACATTACGCTACATATTTGTATGTCTTTTTAGCCTTCGTTAGAAACTGAGAGAGACCGACAAACTCGTTTTTGCCTTCTATTCCGACTCGACGCTAAAAATAAAGTTACAGCATAAGCAACAACAAAATGCGAGTATGTAATTTCAACTTCAAATCGACTTCATCTTGGGAGTCGCATTTGAGTTGAAGTCAAGTCGAGTCGAGTCAGTCAGCGACATGTGATGGCGGGAAAGAAGACGAAGAAACAAAAAAACAACCGCGTCAATGGGTTAATTGTTGAAATGAAGGCGAAAGGTCATTGGTTTAAATTGGTTTAACTTCGCATTTGCCGGAGATTGGGTCGATCATGGGCATGACACAAAAGACCCAAGGAAAACGCAGTTAAACGAACAATAAAATCAACGGTTCAGACTTTCCATAATCAGCATTAAAAGAAAATACATATAGAAAGTGTTTAAAGTCGGTTAATTGTTTTGGACCACAAAGAAAGGTTCCAAAAACTCATTGAAATTAATAGCCAAAATAAATATCGGTTATGGACAAAACGGCTTAATGATTTCGAATGTGATCTCTAGCTGCCATCCTCAAACGCTTCAAACTTCTTAAAAAAGGAAACATTCTATTTAGTGCCGGATATAGTCCATTGAAAATTGGGAATCATAAAAACATTTTAAGTTCGAAATATTCAATAATTTACGATAGGTGGCGCCAGTTCACTTAAGTAGAGAAGAAAGGGATATACATACATATTGTTATTGAAAATTGGATTTAAGAATCATTTTAAAATCTTAATTATTATCTATCTAAATCTAATTATTTTAATTTTTTTTAAATGCACAGTATTGGTCACAAATTTACAACTTTTTCTTTAGACTTCAGATTCTTTTTTCTCGGCTCTCAATTAACTCAATAAAAAACTTGAAAACTATCTCTTTTTTATCCGATTTTAGTCAATAATATAGCATTATAGGGGAAACTCAATTCACTTTCTTTTGTAGTTCAAGGAAAAAAGTGCTTTGGTATAATTTAGTGTCGTTAAAGTGACTCTCCCAAACGACTCAAAAATTGCATATAAAATTTACATTTTCAATTGGCCCCGAATCGGCTGTTGGAGATTATATAAAAACTTTTTGTATACAGTTTATTTATGTTTTACTAAATGTACAACGTCTTCCAATAACGACAACGTTTCCGGTTTATATTTTGAATACAATAACCAACAAATTGCTTCAAAAATTTCATCACTGAGTTACTTGGAAGCCGAGAAAAACAAAACTGAAGTCTAAAACAAAAACGTCTTAAATTTGTGAACACCGCTGTATGTCTTTTATATGTATATATGTATTTCACTAATTTACAACGAATGTGAATCTTCAAATTGAAAATCGGTTCAAGTCGAAGAACTCGATGGATATATTCGTATATTTCTTCATTTTGTTTATTTGATGTCGCTAGTTTTACCTAAATTCTGAAGACGTAAGGGGGCGTGTCCCGAATTCCAATTAACTCTATATAGTTACATACTACACGAGTGTACATAAAAAAATTTGTGTCCCAATCTCTTATAGTCTCCGAGATTTACGTGTTCATACAGACGGACGGACAAACGGACATGGCTAAATCGACTCGCCTGTGGCATACATTTTGGCGACTTTAATATATCATTTCACCACATGGTTGCATGGTATAAAAATGTTGTTTGAATGTTGTGATTAAATACAGAACTCATCTTTAAATACACGTAAAAGTATAGAGACTTTTCATAAACACTCTTAAACTCTTTTTTCACTAAACAAAGAACATTGAGGCAAGTTCAATTATTTTATCAGCTGTAAGCTCATTGATAAACGAAATTTAATCGATCAATATTTGTTAGTATAGAAAATGCTAGTCTACCTTGTTCAATGGCAAAGACTTAGAATTTTTTAGGTGAATTACTTTAATTTCAAACCCTTTAGATCCGCCACTGATTTAATTGTTGCTAGGTAAATTTCAATTTAAAATAGAAGCCCAATAATTTTCATTATTATTTGTATTGTGTGTGTGTGTGTGTGTGTGAGAAGCAAGTTGGCCAGAGTAACACGAGATGTCAACGTCATATAAAGTAGCACAAGGACTCTCACTCACAAGTTTATTAACCTGATGCATCGTTGCAATTTACTTGAATTTAACCCCCTTCGACGGGTTTCATCGTGAATCGAATTGGTAAACTCGGTTTCAACGGAAATGCAAACGCCTGCACAATATTCTTAGGATGTTCGTCACCCTCACTTTGATACTTGCGGGAATTTCGATATCAAATTACACACACAAAACACACACACACACACACGGTTAAGTGTGAATCACCTCGGACAGTTTGTTGTTTAGGTAGTTTTCATAGTATATTTATGTATTTATAAAATTTGTTCGTTTTCTTCTTTTTTTGTTGTTTTCGCAATCACAAAGCAAAGCAAACAATAAAACGCAACGATAAGACTGAAAGTGAAGTGCAGGTGTATGTATGTATGTTGGCAGGTGGGTAGAAGGGGTTCCACGATTTAGGGCTTAGTGTGTGGTTTGCTTTTCGCTGAAAATCTCACTTGGTTTGTTTTATAGTTATGCTCCAATTGATGACGTTGTCGTGGAAACTTGTTGCTGGTTCACGTTGTTGCTATCTAATCTAGCAGTAACAACTAAAATGTTGGCTAATAACCAACTGAATTTCATTCACTTTTCTTGTAACAATTTTAAATTTTACCTGACTTCTGTTTAGCCAACGCCCCTAAAGAAAAGATTCAAAAGTAAACTCAAAAATAATGAAAAAAAAAACGTAACACCACCAGAAATGACCGTTTTGAGTCAGAAACCAGGTAACAAAACACACAGAAAGAGAGAGAGAAAGAGGTAAATTCACTTATACATTTATAATTTTGGCTTTGTTAACACAGACACACACAGAAAGGCACAGGTAACTGTGTTACCAACACACACACACCTGATGGAATTTGTATTTGTATTTGAGAGCGCGCGCAACTTTATTTTGAAACCATGGAACAATGCGGTTCCAACGCGCTTACACGTCCGTCGCTCACGAACGTTGAAAATAAACTGAAACTGACTGAATTGGCTAACAACTCGTTCACCGCTTGGCTACAGAGAGCGCGTTATTAAATGAGAGACAAAACCATGCATGGGTGGGTGCAGCAGACAGAGAGAGAACGAGAAAGATCGCGCCTAATAAAATCATGTGCCCCACAAGGGTTAATTAAATAATTCAATTCTATGGCTTAATGGTAGGAATAGATTTAATAAATTTAACGTTATTTTTTAACAAATGTGGGGTTTTATTTAACAGTTAATTATAATTAGACGTTTGGCTCGGCTCGACTTTGTCTATGTCTATGACGTCTATGACGCTTCGACTTTTCGCGCCCGGCTTTGGCGCTCGACTTTTAGTGTCCGTCATCCCTCTTGATCGTCTTTTCTCACACGCTCACGTTCTCTCTTTGATCGTCGTCTCGTCTCTTGTCTTCGTGCACAGTGGGATTGATGCACATCGCAAATGCACATCCCACACAAATTTAAAAAATAGATGAATTCTAAAAATAGAAATTTTTGTTTGAAACCCATATTTATTATTTGGGTTATGGTGGATTATGGATTATGGTCTTAGTTTGACAGATATTTTTCAATCTCTTTAAGCTTTGAAGTGTTGAGAATATCATCCTAAAACTGTTTATTAAATTTTCGAAATAAGTAATTAAGGAGACTTACATTTTTTGTAAGGTAATGCTAACTTTAAGCCACGTTATTTGAACTGGCGGCGAAGATATAGCTCGTAATTCTAAGCCGATTTTAATAAAAGAAGGTGCAATCGACGCAGAACGGTAAACAATTTGGTCGTGAACAAATTCAGAATCTTATGATTTCATTTTACTATTTTCTTTTCAAACTAACCTAAAAAAAACCAACAATATAACTTGGTACTTGCGAGAGAGCTGAAAGAGAGCTTGAGAGCTTTTCAAACGGCCCTCGTACCGAGGAAAAAAGGAATTAGTTTTTTAACTAACTTTAAAAGAAATTTATAGATAACAGTTTCATTCCAAAATGAGACGTTTTTGCGATCTCAGATGAGCATCATTCGACGGAGCAACAAAATTATAATGTCAAAATGGCGTCTGTTATACCATGCCAACATTGAGTGACCTGGTGTATTAAAGTCGTCAAAATGTAGGCAAAAGGAAACCTATCGATATTCGCCTTCTTTTCTTTATAATTACCAAAACTGAAACAGATTAAAAACTTGTCAAAAACGAAGTTCCCCATTTTATTGGTCCAATAAAACAAAATATAAGCTGAACTTGAGAAAAATTAATTCTTTGAATTTGTGAATAAATATTCAGCATGATTCAAACGTTTGGACTCATATGTTTGGTATAAACCATTATGAATCTTTCAACACCATTTGTTGAACTGTGCATCAGCCTGTTAGACACTTGAGAAAGGACATTGTGTACTTTTGGAACGAGCAGCGATTAATGCGTCTGATTATTTCTTTGGGATATCTTTTGCCTTTTGTCTTCTCATCGTTTTTATAAGACTTGCTTTTGTCTTGGGAATATTTGTCTAAATAGGTTAATGTAGGTGTAAGATTATGTGAAACGTTTCAGAGGGTTACAGGGAAAGTGCCTTACTATTTTCCTTAGATGAGAATTTTGAATTATTTCGTCGATTCCGATTCACTTTTTTTCGGTTTTGATTTTGCGATACGGTATGACGAAATGCTAAAGTAGTGGTAGTCTCGCGGGAAATCCGACGATATAACCTATTGCACTCTGAAAATAATTATAGTTTTTTATCAAATGCATTAACTCATTTCACTAAATTACCTTCACCATCTTTTATCATTTCTTTGCACCTTTCTTCATGGTATTCTGGAATAGTCTTTTTGCTATTTAAGCAATCTGTTTCAATAGATTAGTCAATTGCAGATTTAAAACGCAAAAAAAAAAACTTTACATACCTTTATATAACGTATCATGATTTACCAGCACTGCACAATAGTACACTAAAAGTTTATATGAAATACACAAAATATTATTATATTTCGGTTCGGTATTAATGTATCTTACGATTTAAATCCGCTAAGATGGCGTACTTCAGGAATGGAAATAAACAAATCCAAATTAACAATGTGATCATCTTTATTGAGCAGAAAAGGAATCTATACTGAGCTTGGCTCATGTTATGATGGAAACTTTCAGTTTTAGGCAAAGCGAATTATATTAAGTAGATATGTATAATGCCTATCGTGAAACAAATTCAAAATCGTATATGTAGTTGTTATACCATGCAACCAGTAAAAATTAAAATTAGTTGGATTCCTATGCTTGACATTGAGAGACGCATTTCAAAAATAGGATCTGGATTCCCAGAGATTTTCATATATTAAGAATAGCTTTGAAACCTTACATCCGTCTGAGTTTAAGTACTCAAAAGTTAAATAATCAATTATTGCTTTTTAATTGATTTGGGTTTCGTTCTCGGTCGAAGTCAAACATCTTTTAAAAGAACATTTTTATGTGTCATTTGATCATTCACTTGAAACGAGAACACTAAAAATGTTGTTTGGTTATATGTTTATTTCAAATTGTCGTCATCTGAAGCGTGTTTCCGATTTCATAATATTATATGTATGTACATATGTAAATGTAAGTTGAATGTTAATTGCATTTTATTTACGTTGAGATCCAATACCGAAAGGGTCTAATATCATATTTCCAGCAATGGACATACTAAAATTTCGACTCAGCCACGACTTTCTTTTTCTTTTGTAAATACGGCCCTGCATATTTTTATAAATTTCTTCTTTCTCTTTAAAGTAAATAACACTCCTTGATCGGACTCGAAGATAATTACACAACTTATGACTTCCCATGTAAGTAAATTGAGTACAATTTTTGGAAAAACAAAGACTTAAGGCCTTGACTTATTAACATTATATCCACTTACACTTCCATCTCATTTATCGAATTCAAAGTGTCTATTTAATTACTTAAATTTGGCCAATTAAAGGGCTCAGAAAATATTACAACTTGGCATCCGCTCTACATAGATGATTCAGTTGGGAATTATCTATTTTGCATAATTCTCAATAGGTTCTATTTGGTTGTGATTCACTCATTCATTCTCTATAAGTATGTATGTATGTGCTTGAAGCGAAGCGAAATGCAAACAATTAAAGAAGATGCTCACATTTTGACCCCCGTTTCATTGAGGATGGGCAAGAGTTCGTTCGATGGGCTGTGTGATGGGCGTAGCTGCTAATTTTTAATTATAACAGTCGCGACGCTGCTTCCGATGTCGAAGATGCGGGAAACAAATTAAAGCACTTGGGAGTGACCCTTTTTATTTATTAATGAAGTGTTCAAGACAATTATATTTAGCGATCATCGGGTTGAAACTACATACATAGTTCAAGACCCGCTCGGAATTAAGGTAAGCATTTTAGTTTACTGAATTAAAGATAATTTTGAGACATAACGAAGGGTTTTAATTTCAATAGGTTTCCTAGAGTAATTGATCACGACCCTATCCTTTGTTATTGTTATCCATCACATCAGGTTTTCGCATAAATTGCAGTAAAATTGTTCAAAGTGATCGCATTTGCAATCTTTTATTGGAAAACATAAACATAATACTATACTAAAACATTATTATGTTAAATATAATTTAAAAGCAATTTACAAAATATAAAATAGGCACTTCATAAAATGTGTATTATCTGAACTCAAAAGATACTTCCTTCTATGCGTTGCGCACTTCTGACCAAAATTAATATAGTCTTTTTGAACGGTTACGAATTTTAAAGACTTTATGGCGCCAAATAAATAATAATTTAGCCAACACTGTTATTTGAAATCTGGCCCGATGATTTTTTTAACACTACTGCAGAGTATTAAATCCAACGGGAAAAAAGCGGAAACGGCATCACTGTCTATAACAAACAACTGTGTGTGTTTTGGATTTTGCGGCCACACTAAGGATATAGACGTTTAACAAGGATTTGCAAAGACTAAAAGGCTTGAAATAAAATGGAGCCACCATCGACGGGTGGTGTGCATCAGTCTGCCGCTGGCAACAATTCCACACACAAATTTCATCCATGCGATGAGGCCGTAATAGCCACCAATGACGATGCTAGTGATTGCAAGCGATGTGCCGTCCGCCTTGGCTATTGGAAAGACGACTATATTGGATACTTTGTAAGGAATCAGGAGCGCAAAGCGCCGGAGATAAACCGTGGATACTTTGCCCGCGTCAAGGGCGTGGAGATGTGTGTGGAGAAGTTCCTGAAGGTCAGTTGCAGCAGACAGCAACTAAAAATAGTGTGAGACATGCGCAAGTGGTCAGGGTCAAGTGTCAAGGATCCGCATCCTGTTGCACCAGCCAGTCAGGGTCAGGAGAAGATGCGCATGTCTTCAATGGGCCCTTGGAGCCACTCCTAACTGTTATTCTGATTAATTTCGTTTCCTTATCCTTATTCCAAACCAGAAAACTTCCGGCAACTGTCAAATCATCAATCTAGGATGTGGCTTTGATACTCTTTACTTTCGCCTAAGGGATACCGCTCATCAAGTGAAGAACTTCATCGAATTGGATTTTCCTACAGTCACGGCGCGCAAATGCTACACAATCAAACGTAACAAGGCCCTGCTGGCCAAAATCCATGATGAGGATGGCGAGGTTCGTCTCAGTCCAACGGATTTGCATGGTCCCAACTACCATTTGATGGGTGTGGATTTGCGTAATCTTGATGAGGTTGACAATAAACTGCAACAGGCCGAGGTGGACTACTCGCTGCCCACCATCTTTCTGGCCGAGTGTGTCCTAGTCTACATTGAGGCCCAGAATTGTCGCAACTTATTAAAATGGATCGCCCAAAAGTTCCAAGCGGCTGTCTTTGTTAACTATGAGCAGGTAAGAATCAAGACAACTCGGTAATTCAATTAATTGAGATTATGTAATCTCTCATTCGTTGTTTTTTTCTTCACTTCTCTAGGTTAATATGAATGATCGCTTCGGCGAGGTAATGCTCAATAATCTACGCTCACGCGGTTGCAGTCTTGCAGGAGTCGAATCCTGCCTGTCGCTGGAAACACAGAATCAGCGTTTCAAGGACTGCGGCTGGAGTGGAGCTCGAGCCTGGGACATGGTACAGGTTTATGAGAGCATCTCAACTGCTGAGCGACAGCGTATTGAGCGTCTCGAAATGCTGGATGAGGGTGAATTGCTGCTTCAATTGTTCCAGCACTATTGCCTTGTGGTTGCATGGCTGGGTCTGGCCTTTCAGGATTTAGATATCACGTGCGTCCCAGTGTAAAATTCGTATCTAAATTTTAATTCACTTGCCAAAGAATACGTTTTTACTTAATCGATTTTTTTCTTCTTCTTCCTTATATCCTTTAGTGTGGAGGAGCTGATGTCCTCTTTAAATATTGATTAAAGTAATTCTCATCTGAAGGAGATGAGTTTCCCCAAAATAAAATAAGGAGAAGAGTGGATGCCAAAACCTTTGTTGCTTCTAATCGTGTTAAATTCGAAATTGAAATGTATTTAATCTAATTAACACTTTTAAATACACTAAGCCACACACACACACAAACACGTACACCCACATTCACACATATACAAACAACTCATTGTTTAATATATATATATATACATGTATTTTTTTTTTAGGATCTTCAAATTTGTTTTTTATGCACTTTATCCCTTTTTAAATTATTTATAATTATACATTTGATCCCAGTGATAGAAAAAATTGTTCAAAATTTATTTATCATTCGATGAAAAAGAAAAATCCAAAACTAAGATTAATATTTTATTCATTCCTCTTGCTTTAAATTCATTGTTTTTTCATTCCTCTTTTTTCCTTCTTTTTTGCTGTGTGCGTTGTAAATGTGTAAATGTATTTTGAAAATTCATTAAAAAATAATTAATAAAACGCAAAATAAATTATACATTTACTTACTTGGTTCATAAGTTTTATAAATGAACAATTTAAAGGACATTAATCCACTTATGTGTCGAAGTAGCTCCTTAAAATTCGTTAGTTTGAAAGATTTATAATGTTGAACACAAAAAACAAATTCAAATGTTTAAATCTTTAGTGTTCAAAATTCTGGTCTTCATATAAAAATACTTTATTTGCATATAAATTATAAATAATATAGCATACATACATACATATACATAAACAGTGCATGAAAGTGATTTGCATAGAAATTTAAAAATATATAACTTAACAATCCATGAATGTAATATTCAACTTAAAACCCATTTCACTTATGTCTTAATGACTTAAATGTTACTCCTCCATGGCATCTGGCCACTGTTCAATCGTGTAGAAGCCTTTCAACCTTAACTCATCATCCAGAGTGGGTTCACCTATTAGCAAGGGACCCAATTGTAGTTCCACTATAATTTTCTCCCAGAACTCCTTTAATTGATTATCGGTAGCCTTCTTCTTTAGTTCGCTCGCGAATTGATCATATTCTTTAAGCGAATTGAAGTCCAAGCAACTTTTTCTGTATAATTGAATAACTTCTGTAAGTTGCTTTAAATTCAAGTTCCTACGTTCCATTAGTGTAAGGATAACCACACGCATTTGAGCGGAATGAACTTGAAATTGGCTATCTCGTAAGGTGGTGTTAGAAAGTGTTTTTAGGTTTTCGAGAATTTGCTTATAGTCTTGAGCAGGATTGACTAAGCCAACATTATCGAAGTGCAAAGGACTTTCTTGGTCTTTACGTTCTTGTTTAACCGGTAGGGATTGCTCTTCAAGCTCCTTGGCTTTAAGTTTCTCCTGCCAGGCTAGACTTCGCTCTAATGGGAAAAGTTTTTTCACTGCATTTGCTGCCTGTTTTGATTTCTCTTCAATAGCTTCCGGCACACTCCAGAAAACGTCTACGAACTTTCTTTCCTCCTTTAGTTTTTTAAACTGTTCATCGTTTGAAACTCTTTTTAAGGACTTTATACTCCAGTATATCCATAATATTCTGTTCATAAATGCTTGGCAGCCCATCGAAGGGTAAAAGATCGTTTTGGGCACAGGCTCGAGGCATTTGAGTATCCTTGAGGGTGTATTCTAGATCCATGCTGTCGATAAGATTATCAATTGCCTGTAATTGCTCAGAGTTCGACTCGGTTTTAGGTGTGCGCAACGACGGGAAGTCCCAGAAATGATGCTGGGCATGGTAGGATAGCTCCAGCATGTATAGACTCGCCGGTTTATTCTCCTCCGGCTGTTGTGGAATTAATACAACAACTCTGGGCGTATTGAACTTTAAACTGAATATTTTCCAACACAGGATAACACGTTTCTTAAGTATAAGGGCTCTGACCAAGGCATCTAGCTTCCTGGCCGAAACGGAATTGCCCTTCTGGTGTACCAGCATGTATAGGGAATCACCGCAAAAGTATTCATTAGGTATAGACTCCCACTCGACAAAGCCTACGAAGTGAAGACCAGCCGGATGTGGTTCCTTTGGTTCAATTAACGTATCATCATAGGGCACAGCAGTGCCGCCCAGCATATAGCCATCTATTAAATCCTCTGGTAATGGTGTGATCTCTGCGCCCTTGATATAGTAGCGCTCCTCACGGGACACCCATTCCTTCTTTTCACTCCAAACCTTCTTCAATTTGACCAAACTTTCATTTTTCATGGCAATTATGCCCTGAAGATTAAGGGTAATCTTGCTGCCTATAAATAGTTTGGCATTCCAGCACCAAGGACGTCGATTGGTAACCTTAAAGATGTTACGCAATGTCTCCTTAAAATTGCAGAGCGTTGCATTACACTGGAAAACGAGCTGTAAGGCATGCTTTTGGTTCTCCAACTCTTCGGGAGTTGCTTTTCGGCTCAAATTAAAAATGGCCTGTGGCATATTTGTTTCCGGATTATCCTTGTAGGCAATATTGTGAGATCTAGGTGAGGAGTAGTTGAAGTTATGTAGAACCTTTTTAATCAGTACACTTACCCAACTATAAGCTCAATGCCCGAATTGAGCAAGTTGTTTGTAATTCCTTGAAAGGGTTCATATTCCTGTTTCGCAGAATTAAAGTCAAACAACAAAAGAATTCGCTGTCTAGCAGGCTTAAAACTGTGAACGAACCAAAAATTTATCTAGGGATACCTTTGTGGTAACAATATTTCACTTACGCCATAGCCTCCTCCTGCATTTCTAAGGCAACTTTGAGACCATCTAGCCATTGACCCTTCTCTGTAGCTGTCTCATTGACAAATTTAAAGAATTTGAGCAACAATGGCCAAGTGCAAAGTTGAATAGTTTCATATTTCTTGACATTTGGAGCATCTTTTTCGTGGGTCTCTGCTCCCACTAGTACAAAGGATATGTAATCTTTCTTGTCGCTGACAATCTAAAGCATATTAACTGAATTAAATCCCTTTTCAACAGATTCGACATGACTTAAACTTACCTTATCCTTGATTATTTCTGCCACACATTTTACAGCTTTCAATTTGAATTCTTCCTGCGCGCAGGTCCTTATATCCAGGATCACAATAAGACTTTCCTTATTAGTTGCCATTGGGAATGTATATTTAAAATGTTTTCAAAAAATAATCAAAGCCGCTTAGCTCAATTTCACAACAAACTACTTTTAGTTGTTTGCAACAAAATACCACATGAAGCGCGGTTAAAGAAAATAGCGGCGTGGCAAATAAAATAGTGTTAAATTACTCGCGTCTCAAATTGAGCGCCAATAATTGAAATTTTGAAGGCGGGATATTTGAAAATAAATGAGCGGCACAACTTATAACTGTTAAATGTTTAATACAAGCATAAACCGAAATTCGCCTAATGAATTCATATCACATTTTATTGCTAAAAGTATCTAACTATTAATCATTTTGTTTAATTCTTAATTTTCTACCATGTGAAAGATCAGAAATCCATTACAACATAAAACAGAAACGCCAACTTTATAACTTTTCCTTTTGTTAGATGATCGCTTTATATTGATAGTAATAGGTAATATTACCCGATCACATGTAGAAATTATGAAGCATTAAAAAAAAAAATTAATTTCTTCGCTTATAATGTCCCAATATTGTTTACTCAATAATATTTTAAGATTTTCAATTCAGGGACTTACAACTAAATGTGTTTATTAAATAAAAAATGTTAATTTTTTTTTCTTAAATCGGACATTTTTTATTTTTATTTTTTGCTTACTGTAATTTATTAAAACTTATGCGGAACGCTTTTCATAATCCTGCAGTTTTTCAAGATATTTGGAATTTTGACTCAAATAATTAAAAATCAAATTTGTGTCAAGGACATTGGTTGCAGGTCCACCATATTCAGCTGGCAGGCTGTCATAGCCAATCATTTCCCGCAATTTGCTAAGATGTTTGCCATCATGTGTGAAGATCTAAAGAAATAAACTCAAAACATAATAACAATTGAATTTGCAAACAATTAAATATCGTACCTTCTCTTTGAACTCTTTGTTCATAAAGGGCATAAATAGGGTGGAGGTCACATGCATAAGAAAACCACGTTGAATAATGTGAACTATGCGTTGTGTAAAGGGTATAACTCCATTTTTTTCATTGACTATTTTCATAAATGATGGTGAAAATTGTCTCAGAAAATTTCGAGTGGTTCTAAGTTGGGATTTAAATCAATCATAAATGCATTTTGTTTTCGATATTTGATTTAACTTACCCCTGTAGGTCACATATAACCGTGATGCCATGCTCCTGGACACGCGGTAGCATTAAAAGGGATTCGAAAATCAAATCATCGATTTCCACCAGACTCTGCAGATAGTCTGGAAACTGCTGGAATGCATCGACTGTCTTAAAAATGACCAAAACTCGTCCATTTTTATCCACATTCGGCATCACGAAACGCGCATGTGTGGCATAGAATAACTTCTGGTAATAGTCCACAGGATGCCGGGCCACCCAGTTGGGATGTTTGTGCTTAAAATCGTAGTAGGCATGTATAGCTTGATAGGCTTTTATTGTGTCCCAGTGTGTGTAATGAAGAAATTTCGTCAGAAATGTGTCATCCGTGCCCACATGAAGTACATCCGATTCTGTCAAAGCGAATCAAAAACATTAAGGACAAATCCAAAGTAAATCTTTTAATCTCACTCACTTTCCACTAGTTGACGCAGTTGTTTTATTTTGAAAAGCTGTTCCGCTGTGTACTCTACCCGAGATCGTAGGAATAGTAGCATTTTGTCCAAGCACAACACGTCTCTTGAAGGGTTTTTTTTTTGTTTAGTTTGGTCCGAAATTAAAAAATTTTTAAAAATGTCCGAAAAATATTTAAGAAAATTTCATAAAATTTTGAAATGATGTTTTGAAATTTAATTCAAATCCGGCTACGATCTGCACTTGAAGAGCGCTCAATGCGCACTGAGAACACGCGACAAATTGTCATATCCAAATTTAATTAATTTTATTTTTGGCATTAATGTTTATTTAGTTTTATAACCAACACGCGTTAATATTTCTAATGGATCTCAATTTAATGTGATGTGAATTTAATGTAAAATTAACGGGTATATCCATTTAATGTTGACTTTTGCCTTAAAAATATTTTTTTCTATTATTATTGTTTATATAATCTAATTATTAGTTAATTTCCTTTGGAACTCATTTGTTTAAGCACGGATATTAAACTTAAAACTTAAACTGAAGATTTAGTTTAAAGCGAGTTAATAAATTTTGTTGTTTTGGATTCCATTTCCTAATTCTTCTTGTGTTTAACAAATAAATATTTGTAAACTGTTTTTTTTTATTGGTTTTTTTTTTTAAATATAATTGAATTATTTGCTAGTCCAATAATAACAAAATACAAAAATAACAAAATACAAAAACGTGACAAGTTTTAATCATTATTAAATACATTATTAATTGGAAAACTATTAGATCATTGATTTAATAAAATTTATTACAATACAAAACAAATTTCAAAAGTTAAAACTAATACAGTATTGGTCATGAATATTTGGACTGTCTTTACTTCTTTACTCAATCATTAAGTTGTTTTTTTTTTTTTTCTTTTATTCATTGATTGCAAATTTATTCATTGATCGCTATACTTATTAAGGTAGAGACTTATAATTACATAAGGTACGAGTTCAACAAAATAAATTTGAGTCTATTAGTAACCTGAGATTATATAGTCCCTTATATAGCTTGGCCATTTTCAAATTTTTATCAAATTTGATACGTTGCTTGGTATTAATGACAGATATTTGTGTGTCAAATTTAGTTGCAATAAAGTGGGCGGAAGAAGGAGTGGCTAACTTTTTACACAACCACATTCTGCGCTCTTTCCAAATAATTATAAAAACCAATTTTGATGTTTCTAGATATTTTAGATTTTGAGAAATTCAGTTTTCTTTAAATAGCGGGGGCGAAAAGAGGCGTGGCCAAAATAAACTTGATCACCGTAGGTACTACAGTAGTCTACGTAGCAAATTTGGTGGTTCTAGTTCTTATGACTTCCGAGAACTAGGTGTTCAAACAGACAGACAGACGGACGGTCATGGCTAAATCGTCTTGGCTGTTGGTGTTGCTCAAGAATATATGTACATACATAGGTATATACTCGGAAAAACGCTTCCTTCTCCCTGTTACATACATATTGGCAACTTCGATATCTCACCCATGTGCATAGTATAAAAAGCCAATAAACAAACAATCTTACAATCAAACTTAAGTTTATAAAGTTCAATACTTTGAGTATTTAGGACTTTAGTATCAAGTTAGAATAACGCGTCCTAATCTGCATTCAAATCTTGAGAATTAAATTGTTTTCATGTCTTTACTAGTTATTTTTTCACAATTTAATCTAAAGGCTTTTAGTTTTCCATCCTTGCATATATCGGTATCAATCTGTTTTTTGGATCAATGATGGATAAAACTTTTTCAACCAAGTTAATTTTTTAACCCGCGATAAACACAACACACAACACATACAAAATAATCTCGAAGATATGATAGATCGTTAACTTCAAGATACCCTTTACCAGATAATAAGGGAACTGTTTATAAGCTTGTTTTTTACGATGTTTGATAATTAGTCATAATCAGAATCAAATGCATTGAAATACTGTCTTAAATAAGAATTCATGGAAAAGATTAATGATTTGATGACGACTTTAATATACCCTTTACACAAAAAGAGAAAAAGAACGTAGTCCAAAATGAAAACGCGTAAGAAAACTCCAAGTACGATAATTGAGGAAAATGTCAACTACACACGATTGCTACGTGACTTAATAATGCCCTCTTGTCTTTTGGTCTTTGCCTTGCCACCAAAGTCACTTCCCTTGGCTCGTTACCATCGTTTTTTCGCCTTGTGTTCATCATCAATTCTGACAACGTGATGAAGTTGGTCGCTTTTCTTTCCATTTCATTCATTATATTTCATTAAGATTATTACTGCGGCTGGGCAAAGTTTGCCTAGTATCAAAAACAAAACTATGCAGTTTTAATTAGTAAACTTAACGATAGACGAGACTCGGTATCTATATCTTTGTTGAGTTTTTTGTTGTCTGCTGTTGCCATTGGCGAGGGTTAAGAGCATTGGCCAGGGGCGTGACTTAGTTGAAAATGTTGAAATTAACATTGCTCTATGCATATTAAATGAATATTTATTGATTGATTATACCGATTTATAAATAACAAATATCAAATTATTTTTGTTATTTTTTTTTTTTAAGTTTATGTAATTGTGGCGCAGGCGCAAAATTTTCATTAATAACAAATGAGAATATCTCTGATTGTCAATTGTTTTTGTTACCTTTGTTTTTTTTTTTTTTGTTAGTTAGTTTTTGGTTAGATAACCACAATGGCCACTAGTCTGATATTTAGGACATTATTTTATGTAATTTAAATTAGTCGAAAATGGGTGAGTTTGTTGTAATTATCTACCAAATAAATTGTATAAATAATGTATTCAATTTGAATTGCCAAAATAATAAACATTTACCCCTTGTGGTTAGTAACTAACTATTTGTGTTTTTGGTGTATTTTAGGTCCACTGATTAAATGATTCAATTGCGGTTAGTTGGTCAACTAAATATGTGTAGCTAAATAATAATAAGTTATAGAATCCAAATCCAATAAAATAGTTGACTTTTTTAACAGAGTTTAGAAAAATTGAAAAGACATGAATGGGTAACAGTTGGCGATTCAATACAAATACTTGAATCAATCAAGACTTTTGTCTTCATAATTAATTTAATATCAATACCAATTTTTATAAATATTTGCGGAAATATTAATAGCGAATATAATAATATACAGAGTATGTTATACATGGGAAAATGAACAAACAGATTAGCCATAAACTGAATAAGAGGTATAGACGTTTTGATTTAAGGAATAAAAGGTCCTGAGCAGTTTAGAGAGTTAAGAGATTTCCAAACATTGCAGAGGATCCTAAAAGGTAAATACAAGGCATAGTAAGTAGAACGACAAGTGACACAAGGAAACTTAGACAAGTCTTTTTCGCCATTCAAAAGATTGTGGTTAAAAATAATACATATTAAGCAAAATTTAACGGTTAATACAAGAACGGAGGTTAATTAAAAGAAGTCTACTAGAATACGAGGGCACATTGACTAGTCTGGTGTGATATTTGTTTGCTAAAAATATTTGTGTATGTAACATCTACACCACTTTACGGATCCTAATGATCTCATGCCTTGTTGTTGTCACAGGCGTAATATCTTTCAAAACCAAAATTAAAAAAATGTTCTATTCCACATATGTTTAAAAATGATACTGAAATTTTGAGTTTTAAAAAGAATAAGTATAAGATGAAAAATATAGGAGTTACTCTTGACAGGCGATTAACCTGAAAAGCTCACGTCAGGGTCAACTCAGCTAAACTTAAAACTCTCAAAAATGCAGTGGTTACTCGGCAGGAGATCTGAGCTCACCACGTGCAACAAATTGCTGCTCCATAAGGCCATCAGGCTTCAGGCCTGTATTTCAGAACAAGCCTCTGCGCAGAATTATTGAAAGGCCTCCTTAAGGGAGTAACCCATCCTCCACAAAGACCCTAACTTCCCGCCAATTAAGTGGGCGATCCGGAGTTATGGCATTCGGTACCTGTCCAGGCTAGAAACCTGCTAACCTGCATTGGCACTCAAGCTGCTGGACACGAGCATGTAGATAAGACGTCTGAAAAACAGGTTATCCACTTAACCTACCATTTACACCAGAGACGAACTGGTGATTCCACCCCCTATTTCATGATTACCTTTGACAATATTTATATAAGTATTATCCATTAAGGATAGTTCGCAAAATAGCCCCTAGGTATTCCAATATTCGTAGTAATTCCTTGCTAAGTAGCTACCTTTGAGAGTCTTAGGTCAGGTAGTCATATGAAATTCTTATCTATCCTATCTAAAATCTAAGTTACCAAGCACGTTAAAGCTAAAAAAACAAATCCTTCTTCCCCCATTTTTGATAGTACATAAACCGATGGAACTTCTTGTTGACAGAATATTGCCAAATACTTCCAAAAACTGTAAAATCGTTTTCATGTCCAACAAAACCAAAAATGGTATCAAATTTGCAACTACGCCCACATCATCATGGCCAGCAACAAATCACATTGACACCCACAATTTGGCATACCCCCAAAACAGATATTTTGTGACAGGACTCCAGAATGACCCAACGATCCCCATCGCCTCCTGCCGACATAGTTGCGGACGACCAATGACCTGGCTGACCAACATGGAGTCTCCCCACTCCGCAGCCCATTTTAGCATCCTTAGCACACAGGACACACAAAAAACGAACAAATTACAACTGTTGTAAAGTGTCATTTTTCAGCTAAGATGCGAACATTGAAACGGTTGGGCCGGGAGGGGGGGTTGGCCGGGTGCAATGTAGAAATAATCATAATGTCCAAGCATCGCATATTTGAGACGAAATCTTGCGTGGAAATGTTGCAGAAACAACAGAAAAAGAAAAATGTTGCCAAATTTCAACAAGAATGGGAAAACGGCGACAAGAAGAAGAAGAAGAAGAAAAAAAACTAAACCAAATTCCAATTTGTCAGGAATTTGTTCAATTTCAGTTTTGCTTTGTTCAAGGCTATATGTATATGGATGATGGTGGTCGTTGCCGTGCTGAGTAAATGGAAAGGGCAACAACAGGGACTTGGTCATAACCTCTCCACACGTGCCGCCATGCAAAACCAAAACCATAAGCATAACGGTTCCCACTTGGGGTTCTTACTCCTCCCCCTCCTCCTTCTCTTTTTGGTCGTCGTCTCTGGCAGTTGGCCATTAAAGAGCTACCACGACAAATCGCATACATTTAACACGCACAAGAAGGACACCCATAAAGGAGCAGCAGCAGCCACTCAACATCTGTGGTGACCAAAAAAAGTGCATAATTTGAGACACACAACCAAAAAAAAAAAAAAAAATAAAACGCACAACCTTGGCGATGGCAACGTGATTGGATATCGACCCCATGAACTGTGAGAACGGTTAAGCCAAAATACTATATAACATAAGTAAAAAGTTAAAACTATTTATGATTTTTCACTAGACAATTGAACTAAGTAACGGCTCGAAATAAATTCGATTATAATCCTAAGAGTCATGTACAAATCTAAAATAAGTTTTCAGGGATTTCCCCATCAGAAAAGAAATTTCTGTAATTTTTGAGTGGGCTTTTTTGTCAGTCTGAGGATTTATCAAAGTTGCCGGATCACTTCGAAGATTCACTTGTTTAACGTTTAATGAAGGGTCTATTTAATGAAGTGTCCATAACCCCCAATCTATTCTAATCAATCTATTTCATATTCATATTCGCTGAGTCAGCTGAAAAAAGGTTTTCTTGAATAAAAAGTTGAGCCAATATAGAAAAACTGACCTCAAATAACTCTCAAAAAGGATCTCCTGTTCTTGCCATAGAAAAATGTCATTGTGTGGACCTGTGGAGTCAAACAAATTAACTAAATTTTGAAGTTCCAAGTCGTGATCTTGATTATTTGCTTAATACGCCCCAACCAAAGTGCAAAGGTCCCTTCAAGTCTTTTTCAGAAAACCAAATGTAGACCTTTTCGAACTGGGGATGATAATTGTTTAGATAAACTTTTATAATGTGGGAAATAAACAAAGAACATGCCGTAACTTTTGCATGAATATTGGCTAATTTATAATAATATATTTATAATTTCCTGCCTCACGCTGTCATCTCTTGGTTGACACCCGTGGCGATGGTCAAAAGTAGGCAAAACATACATACATTCTCCACTATGGTCTAGGGTCCACCCCTAATGACATTTGTGTGCCCCATTCAAAAAAAGAGAAGAGGTACAAGTGCAACAAAAACAAAAAAAAAAAAAAAAAAAATGTTGCCATCAAAATTAGACCAAGCCTAACCGCATCATCATTCTCTCTTCGTCTCATAAACATTGCAAGTTGCAAATTTTCCAAGAGTAAAATTTAAAGTGTTTTTTGCCCGGGGCAAAGATGAAAGTTCTCGTTGCCAATAAGCGATAAGTAGAAAATTTATGCTCAATGCCCAGACACCGTTCGAGCGTTTGATGCCAAAAATACAATTTCCATTGCATAATCACAGGCGTTTGGCCAAGAGCTGACAGATATGCATAGATTCCATTTACCTTCTGGAAGAGTTTATAAATATATATTCTCTGCATAAATAAAGTAAACCATTCAATTGTTGTTATTGTTTTCTTTTTGTGGTTCACTGGATAGCTGGTGTTGCTCAGAATGCTCCTGTCATCAGAGTGCCATTCTTTCTCCACCCACATTCAGGACTGACAAAGGACTCCCTTATGGATTTGTGTGTAAATCTGTTGACGCTTGTGCCTCGAGAGTTTTAATTGAATTTTGAGTGGCGTATTTAGGGATTTGTTATTTTTAATAGAAAGAGACACAGACCACTCCGACTCTCACATTCTAACCCACACTCGCCGCACACACACACACACACACACCCACCCAAAGAGCTCTAGAGATGAATGCCAAAGTCTGATAGGAATATGAATGCACACACACACACACACACAGTTAGTAAAGATTTTGTATTCTTTCAAATAAATTGAAAAAGTAAGCACAACAAATTGTGGACATTTTTTTTTTAAATTTTTTCATTTTTCCTCGAGTCAACTTTATAAAAACTCTGCAAGAATAAATCCGACTACGCATAGTCAGAAAACAAGGACGTGCCTTAATATCCTTGATGTTGAGTTTTAGTTACCAAAATCCTTAATGTTATGGAATGAGGATATATCACCATATAATGGAATGCATCCCATTTGCCCATCCTGAAAACTGTCGAAACAATAGTTAAAATAATTGGAAATTTGTTAATAATAAATAAATAATACATATTTTGCCTTTGAATCGGATCTGATCTTTTGTAGACTGTATTAGAAAATTTGTCAGATATTTGTAACGCACAAAAGGATACGTTTTCGACCCCATAAAATATAGACATATATTCTTGATCAGCTGAGATGATATGGTTATGCTCAAGTTAGCTGCTTTGATATTTCCTATTGGAAACAACAAGAAGGTAATACTTACATGAATCTCTAAAAGAAAAGTTGTGCCTCTAGAAGGACACAGAGTGGCGATTTGTTTTAAAATAAATGCTCTTATATAAAGTATTTATGTAAGTATTATGAAGTGCTCTTCGTCATTGGCCTAAACCTTTTTTGAACTTATGGACTCATATTCGTCCCCGGGGGGATATGAGTGCCGGGGCCTGGTTTAAAGACATCCAAGTGTTTGATCGCATTTCTTTCATCAAGTTTTAATATTCTTGAAAGCAGTTTTTTGTACTATTTTCAGATATTAAGTTATAGTGTATAGGCGAATTAGGCACTAGGCAGTCTAAAAATTTTAAACGGATTGCATTTTTTGGAATTTAGGAAACTTTGCGGTATACTAGGTCGATTATTCGAAATAGTGAAAGAAGCTTCTTTTCTACTAAAAGAATCTGAATAAAAATTTTGACATAACCTTAATGCAGAGAATATTACTGGGAAATACATAGCTTCTTTCATGGAAGCATTCTTTCCAGCCTCAAAAAGGATAAGTTTGGGCTGTACTTTATTTAAATATACTTTGATAAAACTATATTAGCAAAAACCATAAAAACAGTTTAGTAGGGTCACGTTTAGGTTCGAGTTCTTTACTCAGATTAAAAGATAAAAAATACCCTTAAGCGGCAGAATATTTCCATAGATGGAAACAAAAATGTTCCTTGATTGATTGATACCTACATATATACTCCTAGTAAGTTCCTTTTGGGCAGTTCCAAACAAATAGATTAGTTATACTGTATAAATTATAGGGCAAGGCATTGCAAAAATAAAATTGTGATATAAAAAGCAATTTGTTAACGCCATAAAAGTTCGACCCGAGTTGCTGTGTCTTTGTTTTTGGATTTTGGGTGATTTTTTTTATTGGGCCTGATGACCAATTTGAAAAGCAATATGTAGAGAGGTTGAGGGATGGGATGCGTGGAGTACCCGTTCACCCAATCATCCAATCATCAGGCACACAAAATTCTTTCGAATTTACAGCTGCTATTTATTTTCGCCCAACATTTGCGGCACATGTCGCCAGGACCAGCAACCGAAATTCTGTTTCTGGCTTTGTTTTTTCCCCCTTTCATTTTTTGTGTATGAGAGAGGGGCGGGGATTTTACGAGTATGAGTGTATTTGTTGTTCATTTCATTTAAATTACCCTGTGGCTGACCTCTCCATGGCCCAGCATGTCATTGGAGCGTCATATTGAAACAGTTTTGTGTCCACAAGTCCACCATCGAATTTCCATTCAGTGTGTATTTTCACTTGTGTGTGGAATATTGTGGGTGGTTATTGTGGTTTTTTAATCAAGTTGTATAGCGACAACAAGCAATTGAGAGAGTGATGCTAAGTAATAATAAGAAAAAAATGTATTTTAGTAAAGACAAACCCCGTTAAGGGCAATGTTGCAAGAAATTTGTATTTAAAAAGTAATTTTTAGATAATTTGATTTGTTTTATCGATAATTACACAATTTTACTTGGTTCAATTATTTACAAACTTGGAAGTTATAGAGAAACTAAGTAAAACATGGTTCAATTTATATAATTTTATTTTCAAAATCTATAATAAGTTTAATGAGTGGATTAGAGCAACAATTAATGGAAAAAATTAACGGGAATCGCAGGACTTTTTGTCGTCTTTCTGTCTTTTATGATAACCCATCTCTAAACTTCCTTCATCGCATCTTATTTTAATCCCATGTCTTAATTTTTCAGAATATCATGATTACCCCAAGGCTACTAAGCCATAGATGTTGAAAAAATGAAGACAAAGTGAATATTTTAAAGTTATAGATATTAAGAAGGGAATTCGAAATTTGTTTGGATTTTGATTTCTTTTTTTCTGTTTCAGCCATTTAAGAAGTATATCCACCATGTACTATCTGTCCCATCGGGAGCATTTTTGCTTAAATGATTCGAGCCAAAAATAAGCAACTAATACCTAACATGGTCTAGTCGAGCACGCATCCAAATCAGCCACTGCTCTAGGGTCAAGAAATCTTAAATATTTCACCCAAGTCAAAACATTTAAATTGTTTTAACTCGAAATTTAATTTATTTTATATAGACATGAAATAAGATAAACTCGTCAAAATGTGTTTTAAATTTAAAGTCAATCGAATATTTTATAAAGCTTTTTAATGTTGTAGGAAGCGTTTCGATCAAGGTAAAGAAAAGTGAAAATATGGAAAATATTCGCACAGGTATTTAAAAATTATCATTATTCTGAGTGTAAAGTTGTATATGTGAAATTGTTGTTCAAATATTGCAGCTAAAAATTCAAAAAGTTTCTACTGTAATCGGGTAGCTATTAGAGATAATCAGATAAACAGATCTCAGCCTGAAATAAAAGAAAAAAACCGATTTTTTATCAAACTTGTTAATGCGATTGGCAAAAGTATACAGGTATTTATAAAAGTATAGGTATGACGGAGAATTTTTTTAAAACTTAGTTCACTTGAGTTTAGTCTAAATAAAAACGACATTTGGAATGTTGATCAAAAGCATTGAGTTCGTTTAGGAATAGACAACATTTTTAATCATAGTACAAGGTAGAATACTTCTACTTCTAATATCTATTAGAAGTATGCTCAAATTTGTATTAATGTGCAATGAACATACCGATTTATTAACAAGTAATCCCACTTAAACAATAAAATTTAAATAGGCTAACAATATTTAAAATTATAAGTCTGATTGGATTCAATGACTTAGCTTAGATATAGGCCCTTTCATATAAGTTTGTATTGGGACCAACCAATCACTCATCGAACTTTAGTCGCTGTAACAGGACGGACGTTACAAGCGGAGTCGTTATAACCGGATTCAACTGTAGTTTATTTAAATATATCACCTACTTAACTATTGAAATATTAATCTTTGAAACTATTTTGCAACTACCTGCAAGTAAATTGAACTTATATTTATGATTTGTCATAAATCGATTGAACCAATTCCGAATCGGTTGCCTGAAGAAGGTAAATGTGAAAAGACATACATATTTTTGATGTATTTTCTTAGAGGCGGCACTTAAAAAGTTATTGCCTACTTTTTGGCACTCAAATGTGTAGAAAAACACATAGCAAATATGTAGGTACATGGGCACAGACACAGACACATGTACAAACACACATATGACCATATAATATAATACATTTACGACTTGAGCAAGTAAAATTATTATTTGTCTGGCCCCAGAAAGAGAGGATATACGAGATTTTATTATATTTAAATTACACAAAGCATTAAATATAATTCACTCACTACGCTCCATTTACTAAGGCTATATAAAGAGGCTCACACGGACACACAAGGCACACTCACAATCACACACTGACACACATATACAAACACATAGAGATATGAAGATACTTTTGCTGGCTGAAAATCGCAGTAATACTTTTTCATCAATTATATGATGCGCAAAAATATTTATGCCAAGATTTACAATATCAAACATGGCACACAGACAGAGGCTTACACAAACACACACACACACACAAACACATAGACTTACATATAATATACATTCACTTATATATACATACATAGACATGCTCTAGATCGCAAAACGCGTCATACTTTACTACTTACTAAATCCATTACAAAGTATTTACGTAGAAAATTGCTTTATATCTCTGCATATCTTCTCAGTCGACAACGTCGTCATCGTTCTTACAACAACAGCAACAACAACAACATTAAGTACAAATTTAAGTACGTGGGAATAATAGTAAAAGCAACAAAAACGTAGGAAAAAAGATGTTAGTGCCACATGTAGTGGTAGTATGTAGTCACTTCCCCTCTCAAAAGGTAGAGGGAAGTGAAATCTCTGCCCCAAAGTCGAATGCCTTGTGGCATGCCCCAGCTACCCAAGGCTACCAGAGTAAAATAAGTCAAATACAAGGAAGAAAAAAAAAGGCTGTGTGTGCAGCAATTTATATGATTTGCTTTCTTTCGTCTATGTATGTATGTATATATATTTTTTTTACGTAAATGTCAGTGGCAAATAAGAAAATATTAAAATAGATTTGTGCACTATGTAAAGGAAAGACAAAGGCAGTAAACGAATATACACTGAAAGTATTTTGGATTTTGTTTTGAAAAGACAGTCTCATTCATTTTTAAAAATTTATTTTAAAGGTTCATGCAGTCAGCAGTGCTTTCACTCCCCGATTTACTTGAGTCTACTTTTTTAAAAACTTTACAAATATTTCGCACAGTCGACTTTCCGGCGAATCAACAGACACACACTGATTCGCTCACTCACTCAATTTTTATCAGCCAACTGATGATTTCCATTGCCAAGATGTTGTCGGTAAATCACAACCAGTATATTTCTTTCACTCTCCATGGCTTCTTACAAAAGAAGTCATAAAAAATACGCAAATATATGTATATAAAAAAAAGCTACGTACGCCAAAAGCCAAAGCCGGATGCTAGCAGCGGAATGTGTGTAATTCATAGCGGATTTGCTTTTTTTTCGTCACAGGGGGTAGAAGGAGAAGAAAAAGAAATTATTCATGCGTACTTGATGATGCATACATATGTATGTACATATATAACATCTCCTACAATGTTTGCTTTGATCGTAATCAGCGGTCTCATCATCCTTCTCATCATCAGCATCAACATCATCGTCGTCATCATCCCCATCATCTCTATGGGGTCATATATTACAATGAAAGAATTTTGAAATGTACAAGGTGCAAATATCTACATAAGAATGAATGCAAAGAAACATGAAACATTCTAAAAAAAAGTAACATATCTTATTTTGAAAAGGAAAAATATAAATATACAATCAACTTTAACTAAGTAATTTTGAAAATGCAATTTAAAGTTTCCTCATATCTCTCAATCTATTCACTCTAAAACGTATCCTTTAGGACTTCTATGAAGTTTCATAAAATTTCTACCTTTCTTTCAAAATATTGGGCTCATTTTGTTGACAGATTCTGAAACTCAACAGATGGTTTGATTTCATCTTTATTCTGTATTTATCTCAGATGAAGAAATATTAGAAAAGTGTCAGTAAACAAATTCTGCAAGACATTATACATATAAAGCTTCATGAAGCTAATAAGGTATAAAACGAACTTATTCGCTATTGATTAGACTTATTGTTTCAGATAAATTAAACCAAATTGGTCTTTTATTTTAGCACATTTTAAAAATGGCTTCTCCAAATTTAGCTGTAAATGCAATGGGCTCAATTTTGAAACAAGACTATTCCTCCGCTTAAAATCGTTTCATAGAGAAGGCCAACAAGGATAGGCGGATTGGGTAAATGTTTACTATTACTACTCGAGATTTCAGTGTTGAAAAGTGGAAAATTCGGGTAAAGCTAGATTTCAGTGTTGTCAAACGCTATTTTTATTTGCCGCGCTGTTTGACTGCCCTGGTAGCCAAATATTTTAATCTAAACTCAAAAGTCGAGGAGCAGAGCAGCCGAATATTGTATTCTAAACTATATTTGTTCTATAAAATCAAGAAATATTGTAAACTCAACAATATTTTCGTTTGTTGAGAATAGTGCGAACAAAAGATTCAAAAAAGCCCGCGTATTCGAGTATCCAAAATTCGGCATTTGGCAACACCATCTCAAAATTGAACAGCTTTTTTTAGCCGGAAACAGCTACTTTTAGCTATAGTCCCGCCAAAAATATTAATTTTCTTTTGTTAATTACTCAAAAACTACGAAATAAATCGCCAAGGCGCACCTGAGGTCGTGCTCGTGGAATTTTTCTCTTTCGTTTGATACCAAAATTATGTAGTTTAAGCGCGTTTTGGGCCCGAGTAGTAATAGTAAACATTTACCGCGGATTGTTTGTATAAGTCTATTATACACAGTGTACCTATATATACCAAACAAGCATGAGATCACTACTAGAAGAACAACATCTTTGTTGAAAAGAAGAAGGCACTAAAAGTAGAGGCCTTGCAAGTTTTTTGTTACTCTTTTCTTACCTATGTATAGACGGCAACGAGAAAAAGGTTTTATAGTCACTCGATCTTGATCAAATTTGGCATAGTCATTAACTGTAATGGTCTAGGAGGAGTTAACGTTGATCCAGACGGACTGACAGACCTGTCTCGTTGGACTCGCCTCGTCGTGCTGATTAGGAAGGGTATACAAAAATACATAGGTATACAAGAACAACACAACATCAACCAGCTGAAGCCTAAATCACCCAGACTACTAGTCTATCGATAGACTTACCACTGCCAGCAAATTGTAAATAAAAGACATTTATATATCAAGAGCGAGTAAAGTTTGTTAACAATGCATAAAATTATAAAAGCAACAGAAATATGGAAATGCAAGAAGTATCTGTGTTTATTGTTTAACATACCAAAGGTTAAAAGTTTTAACTTAACTTAAAACAAAAGAATTCAGAATAAATTACCAACTAAATCGCAATCTAAACATGTTTGCCAGATTTCGATTTGAGCATTTTTGCAGGATTTCTTTATGTCCTTTTTTGCCCTGCGAATGCCCTGCGATTTAAATGCTTTTCTTAAATGGCATCAACGCGTTGGCATCTATGACAAGAGAAATAAGAAGAACGAGAATAAGAGAATCAAAAACTGAAGAAAGAAAATAAAATGGATGAAAAGGGCGAAGAAAATTTGTCGTGCAGCGATGCAAAAAGGCACAAGCTGCCTTGAATTGCACTACGAATCAGTCTAGCGTGCTATCAATTACTGTGGCAAGTGTTGCACGTGCCACGACAAACACCGACCCAGTACCAGCAACACTACCACTACCACTACCAGTTCCTTTAGCCCCTTACCCTTATCATCTTATCATTTTCTACGACAGCTTGCTCATCTCATTGTGTTACTTGGCATTTGCTTGCTTGGCTTTCATTTCATTCTTTTCTCTAGGTTTTTTTTTTCTCTTTTCTAATTTCTTTTATCTCTTTTTGTACCCTTTCTTTATACCCTATTTATAAGATTTAAATGGGTATATTATTGTATTGTTGAGCATGGGAAATGCATTTTGAGCAAGGACAATTAGGAATAGACATTTAATTGCCTGCTCCTTGCGACCTTTAAAGGCAAAGGCAGTGGGCCACAAAAGAATCTTTGAATTCTCAAAACATTCCCAATTCATGCCTGTTTAAATAAAATTAAAATCGGACAAAACGGATACACATTCCCGCATGAGAAACATAATTTTTACAGGATATCTCATTGTCCAATTTTCTTCGCTCACTTGTGTAGTGTTTTTTTTTTAAGTGGCATGAACATCGTTGCGTTTTCTTGACAATTTCCAATTCCCTCTTCTGCTCATTCTCCGCCTCTCTCTCTCTGTGTTCCACCAGATCCTTTTCTTCAATTG